>NC_051164.1:107006340-107166339 GCF_013339745.2 Dermacentor silvarum | reverse complement strand
CTCTTTCGGGCTGCAGGCGACAAGCAAGAAGAAGTGTAGCGTCCCTTTCAGCACGCTTCGTTCGCGCCTCTCCCTGTGTTCCTGCATGCATGAACAGTTCTGTATTTGTCATGGTGTGTACATTCTGATGTTTGCTCAACTTACTAAGCAAACACGCCGACAGAAAAAAGAACTGCTGTCACAACGTTGCATTTTCCTTTTGTCCGTACCTAATCTTGGACAGAAAATTCACGGTGCGTCGACTATTGCGGAAAAGGTAATAAAAATGACAAAGTGAGAAAGAACGTAATTGCGGAATTTTCCCGTTGCAGTATTCTGCATTGTATTCGTGTCGAAATCGAAATCACAGCCCCAAGAACTTTCTTCACTGACGTTCTTTTCTCGGGGCAGGCAAGGGAGAGGAGAAAAAAAAAAAGGTGAAAAGAAGACGGGCAGAGATGGTAACCAGAAAGCTGCAGCGCTTCCTAATCTTGTAACTTTTTTTCACCCACTGTACCTTATTATAATACAGTGCGTATTGTTCTGTTCCGGATGCACTGCTGTCAATGAACGGGGGCCTTTGACTACGTCAAGCTGTCGTTTCTGACAGCTTGACAGTGTCACGTACGCAGTATACGCGTATGCTGCAACAAACATTATTATTATTATTATTATTATTATTATTATTATTATTATTATTATTATTATTATTATTATTATTATTATTATTATTATTATTATTATTATTATTATTATTAAATGTGTACGGTTGGCTACCCTATGCTGGGGGAGAAAAAAACGTCTTGCAAATCCAAAGCATGTGTCGGAATCGGGGCCACCAAACCCTTCATAAAATGCCAACGACACAGTAGTTTCACATAGATCCAGCATTCGCAAGCAAACACAATTCTAGAAATATTTATGGCCAATGCCTCCAGCTCAAACGCGGTGATTTTAATTAAGCCTAGATAAGTGAATTTGGGATGAGCTGGAAACGCAACACATCGCGTTGCGTAGCAAAGTCGATCACTTATCCCCGTCTGGTCACGAATTATGATCTACCGTCGATAAATGTATGAAATTTACATAATTTTTTCCCACGGTGCTGCAGACTCCATTAAAAGCAAGTCAGGGTTCAAGGTGGTAGAATGACTCTGTGCATTTTGCAATGAGTCATAATTAGAGTGATTAAGTATCTCATTTTTGTGCACTCAGTAATGTTACGTTTCCTAAAAACATTAAATCAGTAGCGCGAATTACTTACAGAAGTTAATTATCGGTTGCAAGCACTACTAGAAGAAAAAAAGTTATTTCACAATTGCTACAGAAACGTCCTACGTCCCACCTCCCGTCAAACACTGTAGTGCTTTCCCCAAGGCGATCTTTGGTAGCGATAGATTTCCCTCAGAAGTAAAATGAAGGAGGTACTTGAGGTAAGCAGAACCTCGAATTTATCCTAAACCTAATTTTTGTGGTTTATACCTTGGCATAAATGCACAGAAATGGCAAAAATAGGTCGCGTAAGAAAACTTATACACCGTGACTGAATTCGCTATGTACGAGTAGATTGATTTATTCAACATCCTCTCAACAATTCACACTCTTTCCGGCGTATATTTTTCCCAGAACAAAAATCATCATCTTGGGTGCCTATCCTTTCTTTAACGTTGTGCGCCCAGTAATTCCAGGCCATTGACGACGAGCGCGTTATCAGCGTGTCATAGCAATTTCCGACATGAAAGAAGCGAGCTCAGAGTTTCCAAGAAATCAAACGGAAGCAAAACAGATGACGATTATTGTTTTCGGACAAGAATACGCCTCAAAGGGGTTAAATGTTTTTAGGGTGTTGCAGAAATGCCTAAAACGCGAGAACGGAGAAAACTGGAAGACTAAAATGCTGCCATATTCTACCTGAAAGACAGATGAATTTTATTTTCTGCAAGAACATTTTCGCGACGTCACCCCAACAAAATTTGCAGCAGAAGTACACAACTAATAGTTCGGGCTAGTCACGGCTATCGTTTCATGAAATAAGCTGGCCTCTCGGTAGCTCTATTTGTGACATGCCACGGTTGGTAAACACGCGATGAACACGCAGTCTTTGTAATTGGACTTGTGCAATCCTTACATACTTTCGTTTATCGTTATCTTTACATCGTTTACGGCCGCCGGTGCCAAAATTAGTCTTGGATAGTTTCCTGGTCTGTCACTCAATGTCGCACTATCCCCGGGCTTTCTAGACGTAAAAATAAACACTGACAAATCTATGCACACTGCGCACGTTATCATTTCAGGCACCAACTCTGCAAAAAACATAATGCTGCACGAGGCCCGTGTTGGTCCGAAGGATACCTCTCCGAGTTAACAACAATGCCAAGTCAGCGACATCGTTGTACAGAATTAAGAAAGGCGACCTCGTCCTTCTGCAAGAGTCCAACAAGCCCCTGCAACTATATGGCGCATTGTTCGAATAGTGGAGCTCCATAGAGAAAGAGATGGCAAGACAATATCCTGTACCTTGAGATTACCGGGCAGTTCTACCATTAAACGGGTCGTTCAACACCTGTACCGGCTGGAATCAAACTTTCTGTGAACTTCTGCGCACGGGGCAGGTTGTTGGAAGAAGAGCGACGAAAGGGACGAAGCTCTCTCGTGCTTCGGATCACGCGCAACAGCAGCTATACCCACGGAGTCGTTTCTCGGTTTATTAATAAACCCCTTTTTTCTATGCATCGGGAGGCTTCATTTTCTTCACAAGCTTCCTACACAAGCTTCGCGTGCACCCCTGTTTCCGGTAGGGGAGGGGCTTAAATTTTTTTCTCTTTAGAATTTCATTCTGTCCGCATAGACATTCTTGGTGCGAAAAAGGCTTCGCAGCCTATGGTAGGTGCCAATACCTGGAACAACTCAATATTACTACGCAATGTGCAAACGGAGCAGAACTGTTCTGCTGCGCATAGAGAACAAAACTTGTTTACAATGCTTCGAACTGGTAACTTCTTCTTTAGTCCATCCTCCAGTCATGTTATAGGTTATAAACACAACCAACGTCAGGTGAAGGGGATTCCCAACAAGCTCTCTGCTCACCTCTCGTGGAGACTGAATCTGTCTTGTCAATCCACAATTTTCTTTGTCTTTCGTTCTTTCTCTCTTTCTTTCGTTTCTTCTTTCGTTATTTGGGGAACTAGAATCGAGAGCGGTTAAGGAACTGGCGCTGGCGAAAACAGTGGCCGCCAAGGAGTTTGTCACAGCAGTTGTCTCGCGATATTTCTCAACCACGCTGTTATCGTCAAAGTCACTGCCTTTGCAGCAAAGTTTGTCTAACAGCTCTTGGACTACTTATCACAGATTCCCATCTTCAAGGTAAACTCTACTGAACAGTACAATCCACTGCCTTTATTGTAGATTACATATCTTGTAAAATGAGAATTACTCCATACTATCTATAAAGGCATATGCCAATCTGGCGTTCTCACTAGCTTATGGCGCTGCCGGAAGAATCCGCAATCGTTCATAATGAAGGATTAATTTTCTTAACGATTTACTACATGATGGATTGTGGCTTTGGTGGGAAATTAAGCATGTGTAGACAAGCTCGCCGTTCCCAAAGCTTTGCAAGCTATGAAATAATTGTTAGGAGAAGAACGTTGCTTAAAGGCATGCTTAATATTATTATTACAATTGTTTGGTGGTTCGTCAGAGCAGATCAAGTAAGAATGTCATGTGCGTGGACAATCACTATTATAAGCTCCTGCTGGGGGCGTTGTGTTCTGAGAGATAATGTTTCATCAGTAACAATTCCCAGGTGCGAATTTTTACTGATCCGACGGGAGCGAAATTCAGCAGCACCTGAAAAGAATTATAGTTTGACAAGGATTCCGGAAATAAATGGGTTCTCCTTATCTAGCTGCCTTGACGTTAAAATAGTTATCAAGCGGCTCCTCATGTTGACAAGAAAATATATGCCAGCGTGATAGTGACAGTGAATCCTATTTTACATGAAATATTCCAAATTCTCACGCAGCTAATATAGTTTTACAGTTACAACTGAAGAGGCGAATCATACCGAAGCTTCGTCTTGTTACCTTAGTTTTTTTTTTCTGTTGCTTACCGCGTTTAGTTAGCAGTAGTGCAGTCGAATACAGTCATAGAAACAATGTGATCTGTATGTCTTCACAAGATTCAAACAACCTCAGCCGCATGAAGAAAGTTGGAAGGAGTTGGAAATTGTGCTTGCAAGCGACACGTTCACGGCGCTCGACCGACCTACAAACGTCATTAGTGAGAGCCGCAAGTATCGAGAATTGAACGCACAATCATTTCCGTTAAACGGGTTTATCGCAACTCATGCGCGCGATTATTTGCGCACTGCTTTTATCGTCCTGCTGCGCTGTGAGTAAGCAACTGCAGCGAGTTGTTAAGTGTATACGCCGATATCTCTTCAGCGGTTGATGTTATTGCCGTTACTGCTGCAGTTCTTGTTGTTGACACGGCTGCAGTTTCGGCCGCTGTTGTTCATGATTTGATGCCAAGTCATGTGTTGCTTGACTCGGCAAGCGTGTTAGTGTGGGGACGGATTGTGTAGGCGAAGCTGCGCTGTCTTTTGTTTGTGTGTTTGTGCACGCGTGTGCTTTCTTTTGCTGACACTAGCCATATTTTGCGCTGTTCTTTATTTTCTTTTGTCAGCTTTTGATACCGCTATTCTTCTCGTTCCATTAGAACAATGTCAACGGTGGTCGTTAAGTCTTCGCGGCCGTTAACTTTACGACCACCCTCGTGTAGAGGGCGGGACACTTCTGTTTACATTAGCCTCTGAGCTCAACTACCTCCAAGTCGGCGCGTAAAAGCGTTTTCTATGGTATTTGTTTCGACGGGAAGTAGTTTACTCTCCTTAACCGAGTACAGCCTCTCGGTCAAAAGGCGGTAAATTGAAGGAAAGCAAAATAATGTCATGTTCTTTTATGGCCTTTCCAACCGTTCTTCCTTGGTAGAGCACAAACCAAGAACTGCGAAAAACGGTGAATTGGGGCGGCGTTCGAAGTTGATGGTGGTCGAATATAAGCAGTGAAGCAGCAACAAAAAAAATATATGGAAGGCCTGCGGTCAGCGACCTCTTATGTTGGCAGACTGGCCGCAGCGAATGTGGAACTTGGGCGTCGGAGTGCAACACCGAGTATTACGAACTGAGTGGAAAGCGGTGGAAAAGACGCCACAAAGGTTATCACTGTTGTGCATCAAACCACTGGATTTTGCTGAGCCTGTGGGCGAAGCGCTTGTTACTGCCAAATGCGGGTTTTTTTTTTTTTAGCTGTTATGATTTTCTGAGCTACTACTTCTTTCAAAGCTAGAAAAAGGTTCTTCTCAGGACAAGCCAGTTCTTTGGCGAAGGTATACGTACGTGACCTTTTTATCGGCTGCAACAACACGCACTCCTCTACGCTTCTCGGTGAACCCTTATTAGCTATCAAGATAAACTATGGATTATTTGAACTTCTGAGGAAGCGTTCGGCAATCGTTGTATCGAATGCGTTCAGCGCTTCGGAAATAGTGATATTTTCTGTGTGAATGAGTCAGATTAGTAATAAAACCGTAAACTTGAAATGTGTCATACACAGAATACACAGAATATTTATTCGAGAAATATAAAGCTTGCGAGGCGCAGGACCTATTTGAACACAGGCAATTAAGAGAGTTTTACTTCAGCCTAAACAGAATGATAAAGCTGTACTTGAAATCACGAAGCTTCAGAGAAATGTTTCGTTTCATACTACATAAATTGCAAAATGTTAGAACGTTCCTCAGTCTCGTACGAATTACGGTCTTCAGGTGATTTCCAGCGCTCTTCCAAGGCTACTCACAACTGACCTCACAACTTCTGAATTTAATTCCGTCTCTATTTCTATCATCCTCAACTTACTGTTCTCTTTTCAGACAGCAAAGCGGCGCTGTAAATATTAAAACGTGGGTTATGCATTGACGAGTGCATGCTGGTCAAGAAAAACAGAAAGTCGGCTTTACTATCGTATTCCAATGGATACCTTTACATAAACACCCGTGTACTTAGATTTAGGTGCACGTCAAAGAACCCCAGGTGGTCCAAATTTCCGGAGTCGCCCAATACGGCGTGCCTCATAATCAGATCATGGTTTTGGCACGTAAAACCCCATAATTAATTACCATATTGGCCTAGCAGGCGGCTGATAGTCTGGCGCGCAAAATGCGGCACTCCAAGGCAACTAAGAAGGCTTCCCCGGACGCAAAAAGAAACATGAAGAAGGCCTTGAGCCACTTCTGTTGTTGTGGTCTCCACCGCATTAACCTTGTGTGATTAAATAAGTGACCGAACCGAACTGATGTCACTCTCCTATATCGCATGCCTACAGGGTCAGCCTGGCAGTGTCCAACTCCAGCCTGGCAGTGTCCAACTCCAGCTTGGCGGGGCAAGACAGCGCTTGGTCCATCATCGTCGTGTGCGCATTGTCAAACTTTTGGTGACACTGAACATTACATGCTAAAGCGCTCTGAATTTGTTGCAGAACGTAACAGAATAATAGATGAACTGAAGCGCAAGTCCGCACCACACTCAAATGCAAGTGATATATCGTTCCCGCGACGACATTGTATCTTTAGGAGAGAGTTGCTCCGGCTCCTCCTAAATTTACTCCATGATACAGGGTCGGAGCGCGAACGATGTGCCGTGGGGATTGTTGTGGTCTGAAAAACGGGCGATGTATTGGGCTCGATGTCAGTTTGTTTTTGTGTTGTTGGCTGGACTGCGAAAGTGTTTCAGACAGTATCGCGTTTGATAGCTGTCGTTCAGGCGGAGCAATTGCTGGCAACCTTTGCAAGTCTAGGTCCACCTGCAGCAAGCACCGCCCCTCCTCCTCAGCAGTAAAAATGTTGTCGCATATTGCTTAAGCCGTTTTACGATTCTTTATTTGACTATCTCAAGCTATCAAATGCTGCGATTTCGTGTATTTTTCTCTTTTACGTGCTCATGCTGTTTCAGATAAAAAAAGAGAGTACGAGAAAGACAAAGCAAGGGGAGGGAAGGAGGTAAACCAGAGGAGCATTCCGTTTGCTACCCTTTGTAAACTCGTTCAGTCTTGTTTTACGGGCAAGGTTTCTGCCCTTCTGTCAGTGTACAGAGCTGAAGGGGCTCTTAAGCCGCAAATGGCGGCTGTTATCCTCAGCCTTCCCATTTCTCTGTAAATAGAAAATATATGCTTTGAATGATTTAATGACATATATTACAGTCTTGATGGCTTTTTTTGAGGGCCCGTAAGCACTGCCAAGTATTACTTGAATGCCATCCACGGTCAGTGCGATTGGTGATTGTTGCGGTGCACGTCTCATTACGGCCCCGGCTGCTATCATTACGGGCGGGTGTCTCAACGGCGGTCAATAAATTTAATGAACGCATTTTGAAACGAGATTGACCACATTATATTTCGCCTCATTTATTTATAATTTCGTCAATCTCGCTTCTTTGTTTCTGAGATTTGACCAGAGGTGTATTCGTACGTTTACTCTTCACTGAACATGTCGTGCAACAATTCAAGTTTTTTTTTTTTAGGTGTTTTATTTGGTACTCGTTTTTCGAACGTCCGAATAGTTTATCTTCTTCGTTCCTGATTTCGGAAAGACTGGGTCCGTCGCATTGATGACGTCTGCTCGCGCGTATGGAGTCCTTTCAGTTTTTCTCGCCGCTACGTCTTCGAAGAACCAGCAGCAGTACACCTACCTGTTCCCTCCAAAGAACAATTGAAATCCCCCGCGTTCGAGATAAAAATCTCGATAGCAATTATACGAACGCTCGAGGAACATTCACGCCGTCGGCACCACCACTTCCGTTGTGCTGTACCACTGAAGGCACATGGCGCGGTTTGAGCGCGAATCGTTAGAGGGTCCCCAGAGACGCGGCCTGATTTTGCCTGCAAAAACTGCAAAGTGAAGTGGACGCACCGTTAACACTACGTTCAATGTTCAAGTACCTTGGTGGCGCAGCAATGGCAGTGTTCTACCCTCCGCTGCTTGTATGGCCTTTATGCGCACGAACACTATAAGAAGGCGTTCCTGCTGAGCTGCTGTGCGAATGCTCCGCTCTGAGCACTAAACTTCAAGCTAAAGTAGTATAATATTGATGGTGTGCCATCGGTGATCGCAACCGAGTAGGCTTGGCAGCACACCAGCAATAGGTTATGCTCATTGGAATCCCGTTCTTTTCGTGCAGCTTACCGTTCTGGCATCTTCGTTGCCGCTGAAATCTCAAGAACCTTTCGTCGTGGCAGCATAATCTTCGCAGTTCGAGGTGCAGCCTTGCTTAGCAAGAGCTCGACAATCAACTGAAAAAGGTGCTGTGTGACGTCAACGACCAGCCTTTGAAAGAGCGTCAGTGCCCCGTAGAACCAGTGCCATCATCGCAATCCTATCTGCGCACGCTCCAAGAGGGGCCACGGTTTGCGCCACTGGCAGCGCCACAATCAACGGATAAAATACATCACGGAATCAGCACTCCTTTCAGTGGGCTTGGCAGCATACCAGCAATGGGTTATGCTCATTGGAAGCCCGTTCTTTTCGTGCAGGTAAAATATCACTTCTCTTTATTGTCGCCACGTACGCGCTATGCTGGTCTTGTAGAGCTGCTGAGCCCACGGCAATGTTACGCGATAGTTATTGACTGCGGTAGTGTTCTTTCTTTGTTGCTACTTTTGGCAGGAGACGTTGAGGAAAATCCCGGTCCTACCGGTACTCGTGCTACTCCTTCCGCATCTGACGAGCACTGCCACCTAGCATTGGCTCTCAGCGAACTCAAGTCCGGACAATCAACACTTCTAAATGAAATGAGGGCACTAAAGACTAAGCTAAGTAAAAACGACCAAATCCTAGACACTATCCAGCAATGACTTAGTAAAATAGAACAGGATTGTGGTTCTTTAACAGGTAAAAGGCCTTGAGACACTTGCTGAGAGCCAAGCTAACCAAATCGCTGCGTTAACCTCCCATGTAGACAAGGCGGAGGACAGGGCGCGCAGGCAAAATTTGATATTTTAAGGGCTTGCCGATGCGCATGGAGAGACCTGGGCACAGTCAGAAAAAAAAATTGTCCGCCAATCCACCCTGTGAAGGTGGTTGGAAAGCGAAGCTTTTTACGCCATCCTCACGGTGACTGCGGCGCACTTGATATTTCACACACTACAACGTAACTTTAACCACGGCCTTTATTATTATTTACTTCACAACAATGTTCACTACTGCTTTTTGATCGGTGTGATATACACTACTAGACTACCCCATAGTGGGGTAGTCTAGAAAATGAACCGAAGCAGTTACTAGGTTGGAAGGGTTTCGAATGACGTCAACCCTCTTTTAAGCAGCTGCATAAGCTTGCAACAGCTGCAATCTAATCTTACGGACCGCGCCGAGCCTGTTTCCGTTGTTTGCCCGCAGCCCTTGTCATCCATCATGTTGGCTCATCACTTTGAAGCTTGTTTTTGTGGTTTTCTTGCGAAAACGAGTGCTTAATTGTACGCTGAATGCCTGAATTCAAGTAAGCTATACTGCTATACCTGCAATTGTTAGCGGTTCGTCGGGATCGTTTTTTGCTTACAACGCCGAACACGACAGAACCCTTGCCTGGTAGAGGTACAAAGCTTTGCTTTAAAAAGTGTTATATCACTGCGCGTCTCATCTGCAGTTAACCGTCGAAACACGAGATATTGAGCGCGCTCACCATCTTGGCACTTTTTGTTCCGAAAGAAAACGTCCTCTGATAGTAAAATTTTCACACTTCAAAGAAAGGGAGCGTGTTCTAGTGGCAGGACGTAGAATCAAAGTACCCTGTATAAGCATTGCGGAAGACTACTCACCAAGCACTCGCTTGTCTCGAAAACGCTTGATCGACTTCGGGAAAAGCCAAAATGTTTCATTCAAATTACGCTATAACAAGTTAATTATTGGGAACGATACATAAATATTCGACAGTACCAGTCAAAACGTTGTCAAACTCCGATCGTAGCAATCGCAACCTGCCCTCGAACATAACCAACGAACTGCTCTGTCGTTTCTTTTCACTAACGTCAGAAGTGTTTTACACAAAGGTGACGCTCCATGCAGTCTTATCGAGACGTCCTCATCCAAGCTCGTAATACTTACTGAAACCTGGCTAAATTCATCTCTTAATGATCAAGAGCTTCATTTTATTTTCCCTGGGCTTGATTTATTTCGACGTGACCGTAAGAACAAACGAGGTGGCGGTGTTCTTATAGGCGCCCACTGTTCCCTGCTCTGCGCCCGTATAACTGTTCCGTCCCCTTTAAAAATTATTTTCGACATCTGCAAGGCCATGAGCCCACCTATTATAATCGGGGCTTGCTACCGTTCCCCAGACAGTGACCGCTCATTTACATCATTGTTTCATAATGCATTACACAAAGTATCATCTCTGTATCCCAAAGCTGCTATCACTATCTTTGGGGATTTCAACTTCCCATCCATTACCTGGTCCGACCTAGCTTATACCCGCCGTGGTTCCTCAGTGGCTATGGTGTTGGGCTGCTGAGCACGTGGTCGCGGGATCGAATCCCGGCCACGGCGGCCACATTTCGATGGGGGCGAAATGCGAAAACACCCGTGTACTTAGATTTAGGTGCACGTTAAAGAACCCCAGGTGGTCCAAATTTCCGGAGTCCCCCACTACGGCGTGCCTCATAATCAGATCGTGGTTTTGGCACGTAAAACCGCATAATTTTATTTCATTCACCTAGCTTACACTTTATCGAAACAGAATGAAGATAGTGACTATGTAAACACGTGCCTTACATTTGTCCTATCGCAACTCATCAGCTCGGTAACCAGATGCACAGCGCAATCTTCTAACATTCTTGACCTTTTGCTAACTTCACAACCAGACAATTTCTCCCCACTTAGTTACCTCGATAACATCAGCGATCACGCAGTGATTCACGGAATGTACACATACAAATCGATTCTCCTAAATGCCAGGACAAATACAATAACACTATATGATAAAAGAGGCTATGACGGTATGAACAACGAACTAGGCAATTTTTGCCACTCATTTTCCTCTGGTTTCCACGCACGCTCCGTAGATTTAAATTGGTCCCTGTTTAAAAATCATGGTACAAAATCGTTCAGCCAGATTCATCTTTTCGGACTACTCATATCATACAAGTGTCACTTAGCTAAAGTAAAAAGCTAATCTTCCAAAACTAGATAGGCGTCGTCGTAAAACTTTCATACTTTGCCTTTATCATAAACTCTACCATACCCTTCCTCCCGGCAACACCCTTATCAAACCAGCACACCGTATTTCAAGCCATATCAGACACCCATAAAGCAGTTTATCCACCACATGCTCGGACAACTGCTCATCTTATTCCTTGTTTTCTGAAACAGCCGTCGACTGGAACAACCTTCCAGTCAGCGCCATTGTTCATGCTGATCCTGCGCGTTTTAGAGAGAGAGAGCAAGGAGAGGAAAGGCAGGGAGGTCAACCAGAAGAGCGTCCGGTTTGCTACCCTGCACTAGGGGTGAGGGAAAGGGGGAATAGAAAGAATAAAATAGGGAGAGAATGAGTACTGAGTACACGTGGGATGATGTACAGGGACACTATAGGCGGTCTCTTAAACCGGTGCACTTCAAATGCTGCACTAATGCACGCATCGCTTTTTGTGCCAGTGACGGGTGTAGCCCCGGTCCGAGTATCTTTGACTCAGAGAAGGGTCTCGAGTCCAGTCGGTTTAAAGTGGTCCTGAGAGAGAGGCGTTGCACGTCGTAGCGAGGACAGGTACACAATAGGTGCTCGATGGTCCATCGCTGACGCTCCTATTAATGCACCAGATATATCATGACTACATACATATATATACCGACGGTTCGACCTCACCTTCCAGCTCAACTGCCGCAGTCGTCGTTCTAGCCAAGCAAGTTGCAGTTAAATTCAAATTATCACATATGACTGCATCTACGTCGGCAGAACTTGCAGCCCTCCATGCAGCTGTGACCTACGTCAAAGAAGAGCCGGCACAGAAATGGGTCATATTCTGTGACTCTAAGGCAGCCCTTCACAGCATCAAGTCAGCCTTACATCACAGAACTTACGAGCAGATGATATCCGACATCATGGAAGTACATAACCATGCTCTGGAAACAGGGCACATCATAGTGTTCCAGTGGATACCTGCTCACTGTGGCATCATCGGCAACGACATTGCTGACAGGGCTGCCCGATCTGCTCACGAAGACACCCAGACGCGTACAATACCTTTGGCGAGGACGGACACTGCCAGGGAACTCCGTCTGCTTGCACGCAAAAAGTCACAAGCTTTATGGAGTTCAAGTGCCTTCAATTGCCGATTGTACAAGTTGGACTCCTTGCTGCGTCTACAATTGCCATCTAGCCTTTCCCGCAGCGAAACAACCTTGCTGTGCCGCTTGTGGCTGGGAGTGGCGTTCACGAACGCTTACTCCTTCCGTATGGGAATGGCCGAGAGCCCGATGTGCGACTCCTGTATGTGCGCGTTTTAGGTCTGCCATTAAATCACTTGCCTGATTGTTTCAACTGCTTGTATTACCTGTAACATTATCTTTACCATGTTTATGTTGATGTCTTATTGAATTTATCGAAATGTCTGCCTGTCTTTGCTTGCCGTGTTACATACCAAATCGTGTTCCTGCTAATTTGTATGTTCGCCCACCCCTCATGTAAAGCCCCTTCAACAGGGGTATTTGAGGTATTGTAAATAAATAACTTACTACTGTGTGCTGGGGAAAGGGGTACAGGGAATAAAAGGTGATAGAAGAAACAAAAAAGTAAGCAAGTGTTACACGTTTGGGAAACGTGAAGGCGAAAGCCTGCAAACAGTGGAAGACGACGACGATGAAACGCGCGAGCAGCGGCCAAGTGACCACGTGACGTGTGCAACCAGGCACGCACTAGTCACACCTTTAGTAAACCACAACCGTAGAGCAGCGGTGTCTTTAGGGAAGCGTGCTAGTCTCGCCCCGAGGAGGCCCGGGTTTAATTCCCAGACCAAAATTTACCAAATTTTCTTTTCAATGCCACAAATTTACTTCGTTTACAGGAACTTCCCTGAAAAATGTGACGTCAATCCGAGCATTTTTAGACGTGTTTTTACTCTTTCTGCGTCGGCCATTTTTCGTCACGGCGCATTTTCGCCAAGGTCACTGCAAGGTCACCGCAAGGTCACCGTCAGAATAAACACCTAATGCTTTCGCCTTAATAAAAATTTTTTTTTTAAATTCACACAATAACGCGATGCTACGCTCTACCGCATTCAAAGTCGCTCACACAATTCGCAAGCCCTTAGGACCTTGAGTGCCGAAACCCGTCTTGATTTAATCATGTATAGTATACCTGATTAAATCAAGTAGGCTAGGTGAGTATTTCTCACCGCCGCTTTTCAAGGGGGATGCCAATAAGTCATTATCGTCACCATCTTCGCCATTGTAAGACACTGCGTCGTGCCAACATGTCGCGCAAGCGTGTAGTTATGAACAAAAAAAATTCTCTCCCAACTTCATTTTTCTTTTCGTAAACATTCCGCCACCGTGTGGGCTTCCACAAAATTTGTTTGCCATGTATGGTTAGAACACCGCCCAGGGAGTTAAAGCGCTAACCCTAAACCTTGGTATCGATGTCAATGGTTCACTTTTCGCACTTAGTGCTAAATCATTTGTTCCCTCCCCTCCCCCTCTTTTTTTCTATTTTTAACTTTGAATTCCCTCACCACACGCTTAACACCAGCTTATTTTCCTCCTCCTCCACTGAGAGTGGGGGAGAGTGAGCTACGCGTGCATAAAAACGCTGCTAAGCAAAGCAGTTGCTACCCTGACGAAGACAAGTCCGCTTGCACGAAACGTTGGCTACAGCAACATCCCCGTTCCATCACTGGTAATCATTACTTTTGAAATTGTACGTATGTATTTTACATCACCACAAACTATATTGCCAAAGTACGAAAAAGTAAAAACCATAAGAATGCAGGCCATATAGACAGAAACCATATAAACGTCCACCTCTCGGTCACAGTTCTTTCCGGCCATCTTCTGCGCCAGAAATCGTTTTAAACATAGCAGAGAGATCTTACCTTCTACCTCTTCACTTTCTTTTTCACTGATGCTATAAAAATTGGTGCACATTATTATCCACAAAAAGAGAGGCGTGAATGGTGTGGTTATGTTGGATAAGAACAAATGACGTTCTCTTACAACATACAAGACCGTCTCGGTTTATAGTCTATTGACGTGTAATTTTTTTTTTCTGTTTTTTTTTTGTATACTTGAAATATGGTGGATATCAGTAGCCCTACGAGCTTCCCGCTGGATACGAACATTTTGCTGCGTAAATATTTGCTCGTAACCGGAGTATAATCAACAAAGTGGAAAGAAGGTCCCAAGAAAACGAACTGATGAAATTACTGTTGTTATATACAACTACGAAAACAGTCCACAAAGATGGCATAGTGATATCAAATGGAGTTGAGTAGACTTCGTTGTCTTGCGAAAAACGTTAGCCAATATTGCTATAGGCAGCTACGTCCTCCGTCTAACACGTTAGTGGCCATGGAAAGAATCGATACAGGCCACCATCAAAGATTCTAACAGATTCATTCTAGAACGTGAGGTGAAGGTTCCTCATGCCGGCTTAAGTGGCGTGTGTGGTGGCGCGTATTTGTGCAATGCCTTGCGGGTCGTAAAACGACACTGACACAATACAAGAAACAGAGTAACACAATCGATGGCTTTCTCTGCGGTAGATCCGCGCGTCTACCTTTACCACGTTTCCTTCAAAAGTCGCGTCTTTTCGTGCAGTCCTCTGCAGCTCATTGTTTCACGCTGTGAAAGGCACGTTGGGGCTACAAGTACTGCTTCCGGCACGACGGAAGGCTTACGATCCGGAACTGACGTGACCGCACTATATGAACATACTATATTTTTCTTCCGTGATATGTGCCGGGCGTGTCCACGAAAATGGGGTTTGAGTCCGGGTTCGCTAATCCACACTGCGGAAATCTCCCCCAACAGAGCAGGATGTGCACAGGTGGTCATTTATATCCACCCGACGTTATCTTATATAAAAAAATAAACAACAGAAAGCACATGTTACATCGATAAGTACCGCCTACTTAGAAGAATCATAAAAGCAAAGCGCTCGTGTATCGAGAGCAACTCGAAGCAGCTCTCAAGCCAACACCGAGCCACTTGACATGCGACAGGTCTTATTTAAGTATACGTTATACTTCAATAGTAAACATTATGCTAAAACGAAGCGGGATTGTTCTACTTGCAAGGTCTTTATTTCAGGGACATTATAGCGTAGTGAGAAGGAATAATTTATGGCACTGGAATTTGTGTCTCCATAGCGGGAAAAAAAGCGCATGTAGTTGTTTTCTCAATTAAATTTAGTTTTGCACTTTGTGCTTAATGTTTGAGCCAATCAGCCAGAACATTCAATCTATGTCGTCAAATTTATTAATTAGAAAATATTGCAAATAAGGCGTAGTTTTCGTCATTGCTAGTAAAAGAGGGGAGCGAACATAACTGTTCCGAAAAAAAAGCAATCATATACCGCAACGCGCTCTCCCTTGCCAGCTACGTTGTCTAAACATTTTCACATATTTCGCTGCGGGGTATTGTATTGATTATGCATTGAGTACTGTTAAACTCTATGCGTAGCAAAAGTGTATACATGCGTAGCTTCCGCGAAATTCTGTCTAAGAAGAGACCTAAGACGCGGAACTGCAACGAAACATTAATTTTCGTTAGTAGCTTTCCGAGAAGTACACATAAGTCAGTGATTACTTATTTCGATATGACAATGCCGGCAGATTCATTGCTGAAATATTCCGCGTCCGATGTTGTAAGCATGTGTGTGTGTGTGTGTGTGTGTGTGTGTGTGTGTGTGTGTGTGTGTGTGTGTGTGTGTGTGTGTGTGTGTGTGTGTGTGTGTGTGTGTGTGTGTGTGTGTGTGTGTGTGTGTGTGTGTGTGTGTGTGTGTGTGTGTGTTGTGTGTGTGTGTGTGGTGTGTGTGTGTGTGTGTGTGTGTGTGTGTGTGTGTGTGTGTGTGCGTGTGCGTGCGTGCGTGCGTGCGTGCGTGCGTGCGTGCGTGTGCGTGTGTGTGTGTGTGTGTGTATGTGTGTGTTGGAAACTATAAAGAATAAGCCCTGCATGTTGGTAATTGACCTGTCGATACTGCACACTGACTTACAACACATGCCGTACGGTAGCGCTGCGGATAAATTTTGACCACCTGGGGTTCTTTAACGTGTGCCCAAAGCACGGCGCTCGAGCGTTTTCGCACTCGCCTTCGGGAAACGAACCCGCAACCTCGTGCCTACTACAACGAGCTTTCTATGTCTGCAAGCAGAACCACCATCGCTTATTCACAGCAGCTGCAAGCTTGAAACACAAGGGTAGAAAGAAAGTTTGCCTACAGAACTCACAGCTCAAGCTAACACCTTTGTCATCAAGAGCTAGCGAACTGTTTACGCCATTCAAACCCTGTTTTGCTTTTTTCGCGGCCAAGAAAAACAAAACTGGATTAATCGGCTTGCCCGACAGTTCCGCTGGTATTATTGAACCGATTAAGTGCTGTGACTCGAACTAGTCAGTTTTACATGCTTATTTTCTTACCGTGCTGGTTTGGAACACAAAACTCAATGAACGCTAACGTGTTGCTAATGTAGGTTGCTAGATCGCGCTACTACCTTTCTTGTGTTTCAAAACAGCGCTATAAGAAAAATAATAATATTGATTCGACAGTGAGCGACTTGCGAGAAAGAGAAGAACAAATTGCAAAAAAATAAAGAGCAGGGGAGTTAACTTATCGGGTAATCTAGTTTGAATACCTACGCACGGAAATGCGAGTACATAGGCATAAAAGCAAAGAAATAAGGAAAAGGCGGATGAAATTCTGTAGAAGCATTCTATACCTACGTGGGAAGTCGTCTCCGGGAGCCGTACGCTGGTTTACATTGAATGCAGCATCAATTTGGTGTTTCCTCACCACAGCTAAAATATAAGTGTCTCGATCAAAATAGCCCATACCAGGCGCTCGTAATTGAATACGCGTAAGTGATGTTTCGCGATAAATATCAACGCGCATTTGATCGCAACGCGGTTTATTAAAATAAAGGGCAAGTCTGCTTCCATTCATTGATTCTGATGCTTTCCCGAGCACTGAATAGCTGAAAATGTGATGGTGAATAACACCGGAAACGGAATACGGCGCATAGGCCATGACTTGGGCAAAACGTGGATTCAGCGAATTGCCTTCGGAGAGAAATGCGACATCCTGGTTTGTCAATGAATAATACAGTTCGGAAAAACGGCGGTCTCAGTTGAAGAATTCTAGGTTAGTTGCACCTGCGATGTGAATGGTCCGAAGGAAGCTGACCTGGCTTCTGCGCCAAGCTATGCCCGAACATTGTCCAGGTAGTGAAGTAGCGGTCCTATTTCTGCAGCGATATGGCCACACAGCACTGGTGCGCCATAAGCCGCAGTAATCTGCAGCGATATGGCCACACAGCGCTGGTGCGCCATAAGCCGGAGTAATCTGTGTTCCCGTATGATAGAAATTTTGAATTTTGTTTTTCTAAACAGGGGGGTCCTGGTGCTCGCGCACACCCATAAGAGCTGCGGAATGATGATTCCTTCGTTGCTGTATCACAGACTATGCTGTTAGTTTTTATTCTGTTTGCTAGGCTCTTTTTAGGTACAAATAACTACCTATATAGCTTGTCGCAACTAACTGCTGAATTGCAGTAATTATTTTTGCACCGCTATTCTTCCTTTCTTTTATTCACTCGAGCAACCATCGGATAGTATTTATTTATTTATTTATTTATTATTTATTATTATTTATTTATTTATTATTTATTTATTTATTATTTATTTCCTTTTACTGCAGACTCATTTGGGACTATAGAAGGACAGGAACATATGCAGAAAGATAAGTAATAAATCATCAGAATTGTAAATGCAGAAAAAACAACACATATTCGGAATAGCACGGATACCTAGCATTTGAAAAGCATTTCATGGCGACATATTCGTTCTTAAACTCGCAAATATGACAAAGAAATCTACCAATCACTCAATCAGTCTGGTCTCTAAGAAATCCAAACGAATTGTCTACAGACATATCCAGCGGAAGGGGCAAGGAAGCACTATGAGGCATCACCATGTGAACTTAATGGAAACAAAATGAACGCGCCCATGTAAACAAAACCATCGTGCGTTTCTCCCATGAAGGTTATAATGACTCATTCGCGAGCAAGCTTGCCTTTGTTACGTTTCGCAAAGACTAGGGAGAACGCCTACCTTCTTTAGCTGCATTCGCACTACCATTCGTTTTCAAAACAGTTGACTTCCCTGTCATAAGGGGGATGATGGTGCTATTGACATGACTGAGATGTCCATTAGCGTTTGTCAATGACCTCACCTTTCTCGCAGAGAGGTCATGACCAAAGGGGTCGTACCAAAGTGAACGTGCCGAGTTCGTACGCCCCATAGCGATCTTGAATAGAAAAGAAAAAGGTGTGAGTGGTCACGGCCTGTGAAAGATGGACGATTGTGGACAAGAGACAGATGGAGCCAGTCGCAATTGTCAAACATAATTTGTATTGCAGTTGGACAAGGAAAACTTGATTTTCCTCGTCCACTGCAGTCCACACACCGGTGTGCCCTGTAGTTGCTCTTCGTTTAGACATGTCACTATCTTAAGTGGAAAGAGAGCAGCCGCGTACGGTGTTAATGTCCTTTTATTCGTGTAATAAAAAAAGATTTAAAAACACGTAATAATCTGTTTATGGGGGTAGAACTCCGCCATGCTGCAGCGATCTTCGGATAGATGATTTCTCGTTTTTAGAAGTTTGCTTATCGTTGGTGTTCGCTGCGAATGAACCTTAGCTAATTTGTTTACGCCTTTGGACGTGCATTCAGACTAGCGAGTTCATCGTCATTTCCGATACTGCACCTTGTCTCGCTCAAGCTTTGAAGCTTTGTTGGGAGGCTTAGAAATAGGGGACTTAAAGATAGGGGACGCTATCGGACAGGGGTACCAAAGAATGATCCCTTTAATTAATGTGTCAGGTCTTCATTCCAGAGACGCTAATACATTTCTTCGGAAAGAGACGGCTCCTATTGCATTGACGGATGCATGTTAGCTAAGCAGTGACATTCTTCTCAAATGTTCGTACATACAGAATAATACCCACGACGGTATTACGCACTTCGACGCCATCAGTATAATGTTTAAGGCTCTTTTTTATGATACTGCATGGTAGTAATAACCTCGGGACAATAACTGTATTTATGGTCTTGATCAGAGTTCAAGTGCCGCCTTACATTCTGCAAAAGCCATTTCCCTAAATATTCTTCTTCCCGTCTTGAACCCCTCCCCAGCGCTCTATTTCAACCAGTGGAGGCATCAAATTATTAGTTTCAAACAAGTAAAAGAAGCATCTGGCTGCAGTAATAACATTCATCTATCATCATTGTTACTGACCCTGCCCTGACCTACGTATGTATGCTATCCACAATTTTGTTTTATCTGCAACTTGCCACCTGCAATGATTTTATGAACAGGCTATCGCCATCATATAGAAGACATACTGCAGTAAAGGTTCAAACCTTTAGTAAGTTTAGCAGGGCCGATGTCTTGCGAAAATGGTAACAATTATGCTTTGACTGGATCCGTGCACAAAAGAAACGGGGAAGAGAGAAACCATGACTCATCTCTGCTGCTGTCAGAGAAAAGGAGTCCTAAGCTTTGAAAGAAGCGTTTCTTTCTTTCTTTCTTTCTTTCTTTCTTTCTTTCTTTCTTTCTTTCTTTCTTTCTTTCTTTCTTTCTTTCTTTCTTTCTTTCTTTCTTTCTTTTTGTTCTAGCCTACTGGCGATATTAGTAGCGTTCATAGCACCATACGTCTCCAGGCATATAGTTATAAGCCGATAACTGCTGTAAGTATAAGTCTTAACGATCTCACAAAGATGGGAAAAGCATCAAGCACGGTACGAAAGGCGCTTGGAGTAAGAGACGCACAAGAAGCACGCTCAACTTCCGAGACTTCTTCCGCAATGTTCGCGGTTTTGAAGATTGCATTTGGAGAGACCAGAGAAGCATGCACGTTGCCGCAGATCCCAAACCATGCTGTGGGCAGTTCTCGCTACAGCCGAGGTGTAGATATAGTGTTATGTATGCATGCATGTAATGGACCCCGCGAAAATGAGATGCGCGTCCCAGGAATTACCATATTTATGGGCTTGGCGTTTGGACTCGGGAAGCAGAGAAGGTGTAGTCTGGCACGCGATAAGTCAGACCAACACTCACGCGGCGATACGGGAAATATCAGGTCTTATATGAAAATCGGGCTGCGTTGCAATGCTTACAGAAGTGTTGTGCAGAACTTCAGACACTGTCGTATACAAAAATACAGCGCAACACATTCCGCGCTCTTTGCTTCGATGTTTGTTGCCAAGACATCACCGCATCCAAAAATAACCCGCGCGATGTTGTTACTTATTCGTTTTAGAGCGCAGCACTTAGGCGCCTGGTCTTGCGGTATGCTTCGGCGTAACCCACCGAACGAGCACTGCTAAAGATGGGAGCGAACGCGGAGCGCAGCGGGGGGAGAAAAAAAAGAGGAGAGAGCGAAGAGACTGCAAGGAGGAGGGTGCAGCCCAAGGAGGATTTTAAAAGAATTGCATTTTTTTAATCCTCCTTGGTGCAGCCGAACCATGAGGCGGAAAGCGGAGGAGGATATGGCGAAAGCGTGAAAAGAAAAGCGTATTGCCGCCCACAAGGAGCTTTGCGGTGATCGCTACGAAAGTAGCCATCGAGAGTAGCCAGAGTAGCGCGCGCGTCGTCTGTATGGAAACAAAGCGCTGCATGAGCGAAGGCTGTCTGCGGCGGCTGCTGTGAATCGCGCCCACGCGTCGGCCACGCACTTCCTCTCGCGATCTCCTGATTAGCGAGACCGTCGCGCCACACTTCGCTCCATTTGCAACGTGCCGCATGAGACAGATTGTCTGTTCCCGTTAATATATCGCGAAACGAAAGCACGTATACTGCGGCGCTCAAATTTCGCATTAGGGAGTATCGTAAGCGTCAGCGAATTTATTCGTTAAATATCACACTCTATATTACAGCGAAGCTGTTAAGGGCTCACTTTTTTATGGTCGCGTCCGGCAATGGAAAAAAAACTCTCATTGGCCGTATCCTGTATGTGCGAGTGAAAGCGCGCGAGGGCGAGGGACGCGCGCTTTCACGGGGAGCGAACGCACGGCGGAGAGCAAACGCGACTTCCCAGTGGAAGGGGAGCGGTGGGCGAGGAGGGTATCGAGGCTCCCTAGACTGTGAGTGTGCGTGCCCGCTCTCCCACTGCGGCGCATGCGCGCAGCCCTGCAGGCCTCTGCCGACTGTGCCGCCGACTCTCTCTGGGCTCTCGCCCGCCCCTTCCGTAACAGTGGGCGCGTTAAGTTAGGGCGCTTGAGCGCGCTCGAGCCATCAGAGTGCGCTCTTTTAAACTTAACGGCTAAAAAGCGACTTCCGGTGCGTGATTACGGAGCGCGCTCTACGCGCTCCACCCTGGAAACGGTGCGCGAGAGCACGCGCCTGCTACGGCTTCCGGAAAAATGACGTTAAGCTCCGAAGGCGTCGCACTCGAGCGCACTCGAGCATGATCCTTTGGAGTTCGGAGCGTGCTAACTTAACGCGCCCAGTGTCGACAAGGGCGTTTAGCCGTTCCCTCACGTAGCCTGTGTTTTGACAGCGGTTGTGTGCGGTCACACAAACTACGCGCACAACTGTTGTCGACGGCGGTGGCGTTTTGCCCGCGTTCGCAAAGAACGCGCGCGGTGATGATGACCTGTTTATGAAAAAGGTGCCAACCTTTGCCGTACACCCTATGGCGGTGTATCGTAGCAACCATAAGGCCCTATGGTCACTAAATAAATGAAAACCACCGTATCATATATATTTCTCATTCTTTAATAGTTAAATAACCAATTACACCATCACATCTCAATAGTCATAATTGGAAATACATAATTCCCACCATAGTACAGCTTCCCTGGTCTTTCGTCTCACCCCAGTGGAAGGGCTGACAGTCTTTTTGAACTCCAGAATATGACAGAGTCACATCTTTAACTTGGGGTTTCTTAGCATGCACCCAAAGCACGTTCCGAGACAATTGTTGCACTCTCCTCCAATCGGAATGGGGCCGTCGTGACCGACAGTCGAACACGAGGCTATGGGTACTAGTTGGCAGAGCGAGGTAGCTATTGAGCCACCGCGGTCGATATTGTAGGCTGCTGTTTGTCGCTTGCTGATGCCACCGTCATGTTCATTTCTGTATATTCGTTACACAATAAGTGTTTGGGAAAAGCCGGCAACGAAATTTGAGAGTGTTTTCAATATCATCAAAGTAAGGCGACAGGACATGGTGCCTTAGTTGTCCAGTGTATAGCGCTGGTATCGCATCATCTCAAACTAATTAGCACGATTATTTGCTATGTACACATATACGCACAAAGGAGACGAAAGAAATAGGGAGGGAGCAAGCTGACAACTGCCACCGAGAGGGGCACAACGCCTGCCGACTCTTTCAGGAAGAGGGAATAGAGGAAATGAAAATAGGAGGAAAAAAAAGAGTAAATAAAGAAATGACGGAGACACAAACGGAACAAAATAAAAATAAATATACTGTCTATAAAAGGAAGGACAAGTCAGTATCCTTCAGAAATGTTAGCAGGGCTCGATGGGCCTGGTCACATTGAGTAGCGCACCCCCTTGAAAACTGGAAATCGTCGAGTCGCACATTGCAGTCCAATAAGTCTATATTCCTTGCGCTGAGCAACAAATGCGAGACACTCTAAAATGAGGTGTTCAAGTATCTCACAGGAGCCACAGAACGTACACGACGGGCTGTCCACACGTCCTTGTCGGTATGCGTTCGCGCATCAACACAGATCAAACCCTTAACTTGTATAACAGTGCTCTAGCACGACGCGGCAAGCCTCGTCCCCGAACACGGGGACGGAACAATCCGTTTGCAACACGCTGGTCTGGGTGCTGCTTTGCGAAGTGTCGGCGTATCAGAAGACAAGCGTTTTCAAACAAACAGGAAATGTCAGGGCAATCACATTCGCGATGGGCACAACTTGAAGCGAGGCGATCAGCCTCTTCATTTCCAGCGATGCCCACGTGCGAGGGTATCCACTGGGCAATGAGGGACACTCCAGGCGAAGTAATTTTGGCGGCCGATTCTAGGATACTGCATAAAATTGGGCTATCGGCACAATGTGTTAGCAACCTAGGCAATACTACATTTTCTGCGCTGTGGTAATACGATCTCTCCAATCTCGTTCGTGCGTTTAATATTATTTTGTACAGACTGGCTGTTAGGATTATGAACCCATTACGCGTTCACAGCCTAAAATTATTTGTGCAAGACAAAGAAAAAAACCTAATGGAGAAGCGTGCTGTTTAGCGCGTTCATAAATGCAGTGCAGAATAGGTAGGCTGACAACTGCCACCGAGAGGGGCACAACGCCTGCCGACTCTATCAGGAGGAGGGAATAAAGTGCAGACGCTTTAAGCTTTTTCAGTATTTTTTATTGATTATTATGGTCTCCCTGTCTGGTCGACAAGACATTTGTGTCTGTATGCGCGCGTATTTGCAGACAGCTTAAAAAGACGGTACGGGGTCTTACGTACTGTGAACGCGAACACTTCACGGGGTCTGGCTGCATTAAAGTTGAATAATTTCCGGTTACATATTCTTGGTATAAGCGCGAAGAAGACACGGACGGTAGCGCTCGTCCTGTCTTCTTCCGCCACCGTCCGTGTCTTCTTCGCGCTTATACGAAGAATATGTTACCGTACCAACTTGCCCAACTATCCATCCTTTTGCAGTAAATTTCCGGTTAACCTACACGAACGCGAACGCGAGGAAACCGTAGGCGGATGTGGATCGACCTGATGAAACTAGTTCAGGCGAAGACAATCCACTACCAACGGGCTGTTTCTGTGGCGAAGCATCTCGTCGTGTCTACGGACGCTAGAATCGTCAGACGACCTCCAAAATCAAACAATTTAACCAGGTTCAGAGTGCATGCGCAGTGAGCATGTGGCGTCATAATGACAGTACTCTTTACCACTTTACCGCTGTACTTGTGTCCAAAGTAACAGTAATAAAAATGGTGAGGAAATTGCCATTGTAGATTCTTGCGAGGAAGTTTAGAAGGAAGTAGAGGCAGCGCCGTCTGTCTCAGCCACATTCCTATTCTAAAATTTTATTCTCACCTTGTCACCTTGGTTACTTTTGATCTCAAGTGGGTTTTATCATGATAGAAACATTTCTTACCTTAGTCGCCTTTAAGCCCATGTATAAGGACTACTACAACCGGCATGATTTGCGGCAGTGGTGGCATAACGAAACTCGCCACTGAATCGGTCTTCTGGGTGGACAAGCCGCTCCCAACTCGCGATCCAGGTAAACTGAGAGGAAGCGAAAGATTATTTCACCATTTATGGGTTATCAACTAGAGCGAGAACGCAGCCATCGCGTCTGCTCGCACAGAAGCGTGAGCCCCTGGCCACGTTTTCCAACGCCATTTCTTAGCATGCGTTAGGTAGCGATGTCGTACTCTACAGCGCAGCGTACGTAAGCCGCAGAAACCAAATAACGTGTGAAGCGCGAGCACTGAAGAAAACGCCGCTCTTTTACGTATGCGGTCCTTTGAGTACGCGGCTTTTATTTATGTGGCCCTTGGGCAGAGGAAGACGACGTCTCTCGACCAATAGCAGCAACAAAGCAGACTGGCTTTTGCCCGGACAAGTGCTCGTGTCACCTGAGCCTCGTCTCTGAAGTGGTGACCTGAAATGGCCAAATACAGCGTTTCAAACGAAACATTTCCATCGCATCATTTCCGCCGGCTGTTCAAGCAACCATTGCGCGCCTTCACTCCTTCTCGGCCCAACAACCCCATCTCGTCTCAGCTCACCAAGGAGAAGACGTTCACAATTTCTGTCAATGGTCGAGGCACTGTCGTGCCCCTTGACCGCCTCAAGGTGGCTTTTGTGAAAAGCTCTCTCCCTGCACAGTCTTTCATCCCCAGTTCTCTTGCACCCTCCTCCCCCCCCCCTTCCCGTCTGACAAGTTCACCTTCAAATACTTCATGGCGCCACTCAACTTCTCGTCGCACGGTAGAGTGTCACGACTCCGTCTCTACAGCCGCTGGCCCTGTGGCAGTGCCCTTGGGACGAGAAATACGAAGGCTCTGGAGCAGAAGCAGCAGCAATGCAGCAGACTGGCCTTTGCCCTGACAAGGGTTTGCGTCCTTCGAGACTCATGTCTGACGCACTTACGAGCTTCGCCGTTGCTTCCTTTATAGATTTTTCTAAAACTGTATGATGTTACTATCAGTAGACGTTGAGATTTCGTAACGCCGCGGTACATCATGCGTTTCGTTGGCTTTTTTCGAGCTAGATCATGCCTCCATATCACGGGCATTTTTTTAGAACGAATTGTCGTTTGATCCTTTCTTTCTTGCTTCTTTTTTCTGGGGTTTTAAGTGCCAAAACAAGTTCTGATTATGAGGCACGCCGAAGTGGAGGGCTCCGGATGAATTTCGACCACCTCGGGTTCCTTAACGTGCACTACAACGCAAGCACAGGGGCGTTTTTGCATTTCGCCTCCATGATTCGATCCCGTGATCTCGTGCTCAGCAGCGCAATGCCTTAGCTGACTGAGCCACCGCGGCGGAAATTCGCCTTTAGGGCGAAACTGTGACATTTTTTATGCATTTCAGCTAAGAAGATGGCTGCTAACAATGCTTGCCTTTAGCAGCAGAGAGAGAGAAGTGGGGTGGGAAAGGCAGGGAGGATAACCGGAAAAGCTTCTGGTTTACTACCCTTCACTGGGCAAGGGTGAGGAGAAATGAAAGACGGAACGAACAGGGGCGAGATAAAGCATAGGCATGGAAAAAAAATAGACGACGTTGACAAGCATCCGTGAGAACAAGTCTCTCTTTTATTGCGATAGCAATTATATGGACACTTGAACTGGATTTCTGCCGTCGGCGTCGTCGTCGCCGTCGTCCGTCGCCGTCGCCGTGAGGTTCCCTATAGATAAAATCTTCGCCGCGCGCCGTATGCCCTAGAGGAAGCGTGCGGAGACGCGCGCTATCACGGAGAGCGAACGCACTCAATCTCCCACGCGCAAGCAAGGAAGCAGGAAGCCAGCGCCGGAGGGAACAGGGGGGCGCACTTCTCTGCCAACAACCGCGCTCGTCGCTCGCTCGCACCGTCTCTTATCTCCACACGGCTCTGACCTTTAAGTGCATTCGCCGCTCAGTTTCCGTTGAAGCGATAGACCGCACGTACCTTCGCCCGCTGCGGCGTATGCTTGCTGCCAGCGTTTTGACAGTCGTTGTCTGCTGTCATTCAGTGTGATCTATTCATGTTTGTGCGCGCTCACACCACGCTTGTTCATTCAGTTCGTAATAGTCGGGCCACATTTTCCAACGCACGCTACACACGCAATGCTTCCCGGATCGGCAGTGCAGCGCTACAGGTGTGTCCCTTCGCACGCGCTGCCCACGGGAAGCGCTTCTCATCAACACCACCGTTTCACACGCGCCTTCTCGTGGTCATCGAGTCTCTCTTCATGTCGGTCTACTTACGCCGCAGCACACCTGCTTACTTAATCAGCTCATGTTTACTACAATTCATATTGCTACCAAAGCCGCTCACCTTACTTCGTATGACATTGCTGTGTTGCTATCGCATTCATTGCTTCGCCCTTAGGGCGAAACTGTCACATTTTTTTAATAGGCCACTCGAACGTAAAAAAACTTCAAGAGCGCCTTGACCGACTTGTGATGTGACGAATGTATAGGCTGGCGTAGTAGGACTCTCTGCTCAGAAAGCGGCCGGTCATCAAGACGGGCCAGCACGGTCGCCAGTAAGGCGACTCCTAGTAAGATATCCTAGTTAGCCTGTGTGGGCTTTATCGGCGATACTGTCAAAGGATGTGTTCGATAGTTTCCACGCTGCCGCAGTGGTCACATGCAGCACTATATTTTGTTTTGATGCGAAACGCAAAGGATTTTGTGAAAGTGACACCAAGCCATAGTCGGCGAAGTACTGCTTTCTTGGGGCAGGATAGTCCAGGTGAAGGACGTAGTCGAAGACAGGGTTCCAGTCGACGCAGACGTGTGTGCTGGCAACTAGGTCGCTTTAGCACCAGGGTGTTCACGTTGACTGCCTATTAATTTTTTTATCTATCTTTCCCCATTTCCCTTTCTCCAAGTGTATGCGGTAGCCAACCAGACACGACCTTGTTAACTTGCTTGCGTTTCCCTTTTCTATCTATCTATCTATCTATCTATCTATCTATCTATCTATCTATCTATCTATCTATCTATCTATCTATCTACCCATTTATCCATGCATTCATCTATTTATCCATAAATGTATTTATGTATTTATCTATTTGTTCACCTATCTAGGTATCCATCTCTCTGTTATTGTGATAGGAATTATATGGACACTCCGGGCGAATTGCCAACGTCGCCGTCGTCGACGTGAGGTTCCGTATAAAGTCCAAGTGCGATAAGATGGCGGCCGCGCGCCGTATGCTGTAGGTGCGAGGGAAAGCGTGCGATGGGGAGCCAAGGAGGATGGCGGCTTGATACGCGGCGTCTTCTAGTGCCACACATGGCGGCGAGTGGGGAGATGTGCGCGCGGTAGGAGGCATAGGGAAGGAGGGGGGCAGGTTACACTCCAGCTGCGTCTGCACGTGGCGCAGCTAAGCGCGACCGCGCTAGCCCTATCTTGGAGACAATCGGCGGTGGGTGCAAAGGTTAAGGCTACCCGAGATGCTCGATCGCTTCGTGCGCTCTGTGTACTCGCACGCCTACTTAGCGTTGAAGCGCGAGGGAGCACCAAGGTAAATTCGCTCAGCGTTGCTGCCACTCTTCATCACGCCAGCGTTCTGACGAGTCTCCGCGGTGACATCGAGTGAGATGTGTGTACGTTTGCCTGTGCGAGCGGGACACTATGCTTGTTAATTTTGTTAGTAAACTAACGTGTACTGCAGTTTATAAGGCCAATAAAACCACTAACCTTACTTTGTAAAGCTAATAGTTTGCTATAGCATTAAATCCTTCGCCTTTCGGGTGATACCGCAACTTTTTTTATTCGTCTGTTTGTGTTTGTCCGTCCGTCTACGCTTTACTCATGCGAAGAGAGTAGACGCTGTTTGGCCATTGCGCAAAGGCGTGGTCAAGAGGAATAGCTCTAGATAACTGACGGCAAGGTCAAGCACCCCTAGACGTGTACATACATTACTTTCCTGGAAGCATCTAGGATTTCAGCCACGCGTATGGTCTTGCGGCTTCTCACTAAGTTACACGTCGCGACGATGGTAACATAGAAACACGGTCGCAATGACTAAAGCATTGCGCCCAATCCCGTGCTGTCGGAGCGCCCCTTCCCCTCATCACTTCCGGGTGCCGCTTTCAGCCGGTGCTGTAACGCTTCCTGATGACCGTAATCGAAAGTGGCACCTGGAATGCATCCTTGCTCGAGCTGGTGGTTTATACAAGCGCGCGCGCCACTTTTCGTGAAGTGTCTCGTTTGTTTTGAACCACACCCCTGTGAGTGCTTGTGTTGTTCAGTCTTGCCCATGTCCTGAGATTCTCCAACATCTGTTTTGAGACTGCCCTCTCTACGCATCACAGCGGAAGACGCTGGCTTCTGCGCTAACAGGCATTGGCAGGAAAACAGTGTCTGGAAGTACTATTTTGTCCGCAATGTGTGACCGTACAGTAGCAACAATAGCTACAAGGGCTGTTCTAGGCTTCTTGAAGATCACCGGAAGCAAGGCTTTGAAGAAACCACTATGTTAGTGTATGCAGGGTGTCCCAACTATCATGCAGCAAGATTTAAAATTATGTAAATGCCACGTAGCTGGACAGAACCAAGGTAATGCTGTTTGCCATCGCTTGGAGATACTCAGTGTATTTTTTAAATTCCGCCTAATTAGATAATTAGTCGTATTTAATTAATCAACTTCTCAAATACTACGATTAGATGAAAAGTGTCAATGAGAAAATTATAGACATGAAAAACTACCGATACAGCTTTCTGGTGCTCAATACGTGCTACTTAAATGTGTTTTTCCGAGCGTGAACGAAGCCCGCGAATACAAGCATATGGCCGCTCGAGGCAGTTTGCATGTATTCGCGGGCATCTTTCACATAATTTATTAGGATCACTCAAAATAAACTTTGCAACATTCTTGTTCAAAAAATTATTTCTAGCCTCTTTGACATTTAATAAATGAGCCAACTTGAGAGTTTCTATCTTACGTGGCTTCCGCAGACGCTTAATTTTTGTGTTTGCTTGAATAATATGACTAGTTATCCACTGTTTAGAGCGACTGCCTGCGGATTACATTTGTTCGCACAAATGTATCTACACGTGTTTCAAAACATCAGAGAATAGTTTCCAAGCCCTATCAATGTCATCCACGAAAACTTTGAGACGAGACTCCAAGTAGTCTAAATTCCTACATCATCTGCTCGAGCAAAATCCTTAATCTCATTAGTATCTGGTCGATAATTCTGCTTATGGCCAGTTATATTCTATGAATAAAAATTAAGTTGTAATCGAAAATATCTTCAACTCGTACAGTTCCTCCATAAAAAATTTCACTGAGGAGAAAAAAGGGCATTGAAGGATACATTTATCTCGAGCATTCATTTTGACAACCTGCTGAAGGTTAAAAGACAGCATATTATCGAATATGGCATTTCTGACAAGGAAAACTTGTAGTTTAACTGCTCCCAAATTATACCAGCCAAATCGAAATTCCTGGTTATAATTAAATTTCTCCTCTGTAGCTCGAGCAGGGGATCATACAGTTTCCTTAAGAACAATTCATTCCAATCTACTGGATGACAGACAGCAACTAAGAAAACAGTCCATCCTGAGAATGTTACTTTTAGAAATAACTTGAGCTTTTCTGATTAACACACTTCAAGGCTATTTTTTAAAGTGACAGCCAGGCCTCCACCTCTATTCCTTCTGAAAAGCTCATAAGCCGCAGGTACAATCTCGTCGCCGTGAATAAGTTCATGCAACCAGGTTTCCGTGATTACGTAAATTTGCAGGTCATACACCAGGTCTTCCAGTTTGTCGGCAGTATTTACGACGCTTCCGGCATTTTGCGAAAGCAAGCGTAGGTGGCGATATTTTAGTGACTAACTTGTCGTTTCACCCAAAGGCTTGGGCGCTGTCTCGCGAGAATTCGACTCATCATCCCACATGTAAAGGCGGTCACCCAACCGAAGCTTATCATGTACAAGTGAAACTCCCTTACCAGCTTCTTTATCCTGCCTTGCACTATCTGAAAGCAGCTTACGTTTTCTTAAAGCGTCTGTGCAGAAGTAATTCCGGACGTGTATTGCTTGCATTATGTAAAACGGCTTGTATTTCTGTGAAACCTTGGTAATGAAGAACGACTGGTCTATTTGGTTTCGCTTTCCCATGTCTGTGAATTCGAGTGACCTGCGAGCAGGATACGTCTATTTCATCAAAAAAAACTTATTTGATATATTTGAGGAGTCGCACCTCTTCCGATTCCTCGGGTGCATCAGGAACGCGAAATACAACTAGGCTCGAACTGCGGCTTCTATCCTTCAAGTCAACTTGTTTTTCATACTGTTACTGGAATGTTTACGGATATTAGCTACCACTGGGAAGCTGCTCTGCTCGGCTGCTCGACCTTGAAGGGCCAGAGAGCCCTCGTGGCCAGGGCACGCGCCGCTGCGGAGGCCACAGGGGTCCCGGACTAGGGACTCCTCCTAGAGTTTGTAAAGGGTCGGCCCTTAAGGCCGTCCCTATCTCTCACTTCTAAATACAGTAAATAAATGTTTTTAACCACCACCACCAAGAACAAATGGGACGGCGCTCTTAGGAGCAGCGAGCTCCAAGACCAACTCTGGGCTGTCCAGAAGGCCCGCGAAGCGGCGGAGAGTCTAGCTCTACCCGTCCCGACGTCAGAGGTGCCCTCTACACCTTGACGAACAGTCTGGTGTCCTTCAGGACCCTTTTCAGAAATAAAGTTTCACCACCACCACCACACCACCGCAGGGTTTGCACCTTCACTCACGCAGAAATTTCTTTTCATCTGTTCAATCTGACTCTCCTTTCTCTCCTTGAGCACCTGCCAAGCAAAGTTAAGCTATCAATGTATGCGGATGACATCTGTGTTTGGAAATCTGCAGTAACACGCCTACAACTGCGAGCGAGGATCCAGAAAGCTGCATCTCAGACTGTTATTTAGCTTCGGAATTGAGGTCTCGAAATATCGTCTGAGAAATGCACACTTGTGTGGAATTTACACGCAAGCCGATGTTGAACTACAGCGTATTAATAAATGGCCAAACAATACCATACATTTGATCTCACATGTGTCTAGGCGTTATAATTCGACAGAGACATGTCATGGAGCGCTCATGTATCATACATGAAGAAGCGGTTAACAGGCATCTGTCACCTGTTTAAGTTCTTCACCGGAAAATCATGGGGAATGTCCACAAGTGCTATGTTGCAACTACACAATGTGCTGTTTCTCGGCTTCCTGCGGTACAGCTTGCCAGTCTTAACTAACGCAAACAAAACGAGTCTGCGCAGAACACAAAGTGTTCTGGCCCAAGCGCTCCGCATTTGTCAAAGTGCATCAACAGTGGTGACAATAGCAATCGCTGGAGACCAACCACCTCGCCAAGACTCACATTGAAGTCGAAACACTGAGGACACATCTACGACATCTTGCCTGGACTCCCCGCCACCACCTCGCTTCTCTACCAGCGGACAGATCACGTACCTCTTTCTGCCAAACAGTAACCGCGTATGGTGAATCATTACCAACTTGCTTACCAACTCCTGCTGCAAGACCTTCGATTCCTCTGTGGTGCCTCGCTCAGCCAAATATCAACCTGACAATACCTGGCATCCATAAAAAAGGAGAGCTGTCATCACCCGCCCTTAAACAGCTCGCTTTACTTCTGTTGTACGAGAAGTACCAAGACTCTGCCCATATATACACCGACGGATCCGTCCTGCCGAACAGCTCCACCACGGCAGTTGTGATACCAACGAAGGTCACAACTAATAAATTCAAGACGTCTCACGCCACAACATCGACGGCAGCAGAGCTCGCAGCGCTTTGTACCGCACTCCAATTCATTATTGATCAAGTGATACACAAATGGACGATCTTCTGCGACTCAAAGGCTGCTCTGCAGTCTCTACTATCACCTTTACACCGCAGTACGCACGAGTAGCTGGTCTTTGATATTTCCGAGGCAATACACAATCTAACTGAGATAGGGCATGGAATGACTTTTCGTTGGCTTCCAAGTCACTGCGGAATTATCGGCAATCAACGGGCCGATTAAGCTGCCCACAGAGCTCATAAATAAGATCACCGACGACTCATACCTCTTTCTAGGACTGACGCTGCACGGAAGCTCCGCGTGCTTGCTTGCCAACGCACAAGGTCACAATGGAATGAGTCGCACTTCAGGCATGCTCGCTTATACTCTGTGGACACAACCCTAAGCATTCGAATACCATCAAGGCTTCGCCGAGGAGACGCAGCACTTTTGTGCCGTGTATGGCCGGGCGTTGCGTTTACCAACGCCTATGCACTCCACATAGGAATGGGTGACAGCGCAGCCTGCCACCACTGCGGCAATGAAGTATCGATTGAACATATTTTGTGCGACTGCCCGCAGTACAGTGCGCATAGACAATCTCTTTGACCCGCCGCGGTGGCTCAGTTAGCCAAGTCGTTGCGCTAATGAGCACGAGGTCGCGGGATATAATCCACCGGATATAATGCCGGATATAATCCCGCGACCTCGTGCGACTGCACGACCTCCCGCGACTTGCACACCGCATTTCGATGGAGGCGAAATGCAAAAACGCCCGTGTGCTTGCGTTGTATTGCACGTTAAAGAACCCCAGGTGGTCAAAATTAATCAGGAGCCCTCCACTACGGCGTGCCTCATAATCGGAACTGGTTTTGGCACGTAAAACCCCAGAAGAAGACAATCTCTTAGCAACGCGTCCAACCAATTGGACGACTGGCCTCTGTCGGAAGAAAGAATTCTCCACCCCAGACTGGACTTAACGTCACCGAAGAAGGTCATGCAAGCGCTTCTGCGCTTCTTGCCAGCCACCGGCCTATCAGAACGACTGTGATTAGAACGCTCTGCCGGCATGTGCGTTCTTTTCTTGTGCTTTCTTTTCCTTCTCGCACGCACGCACGCACATACATACACTCTCTCTCTCTCTCTCTCTCTCTGTCCTTTTTCTAATCCCTATTTCCCTACTCCAGTGCAAGGTAGCAAACCGGATTCTAACATCTGTTTAACCTCCCTGCCTTCCTCACCATCTCTCTCTCTTTTCATATCTTACTTTGCTTTCTAGTTTAGTCGGTCGCGTGTTAAAACGTATTTTCGAGACGAGTCTTCGAATCGAATAAGTCTGATGTAATAGCCTGTTAGCATTTTCAACATTTGTTCTACCTTAGGTCATGGATTTTTCTCGATACCCACGCAAATTGGTAGTTTACAAACACAAATACAGCCATAAGCAACATTGAGACATGTGCGGGCACGGCAGAGCAAGAAGAAATCTATTGTCACATACGCAAAGAACAGCTGTAACTAACCCGGACAACGAAAACAAGACGCATCGTTAGCGAACTGCACGCTGTGGTTTCGCGATGCCCACTCATTTTCAAGTTGGAATAAACTCATTTTCATGTTGGTGCTCGTGGCGTACATTTCGTGGGCCCTCACGTCCTCACCTCTTTTTTTTTTTTCGAACCTGTTACTGTAAACCATGAAGATATCTGTACCATTCGTATCCATGCATATATCTCGTTCAGTCTTGCTGCCTCCTTGTTATTTCGTTTCATGGTTCACTGCACCCATCTAGTCATTCGTTGCTGAATTAATGTTTTTTCATATACTTGGCTTCTTAGCCTGTAGCACGTTGCCACCGCTCGAAGTAGGTGCAGTTGCATAACATCGTTCACGAGCGAATGGTGCCTCGGCGCCGAGAGAAATGTAGATCGCAATGACGCTCTCCACCGGGGCTATCGTTTGTCCATCTCAACGCATACATATTGTTGTTGTCAGGCTTGCCATCGTTCGGAGGGTGCCGTAAAAATCCTCACAGATAGGCCAAGTTAGGTGCAGGAGCTATGGAAGAAAAACACTCATGGCGTTCCAGATCTTGTGGGACTATTTCTAGGCAACCAGTGCAATGGCACCTAAGATATACTAAGATTGAAGGCCGCCGCCCCCCCCCCCCCCCCTTTCAATATGCGAAGTGAAAAAAAAAAATGTTGTTCAGCAGCACTGCGAAGGAAAAGGATAGGCCATTGCCCCCCTCGCACGATCCCATTCATTGCGGTGACGTACTGGTGTTGGCGTACAGATTGTTTCCCTTTCCTTTCTTTTTTCTTGTTGTTTTTCTGTCTTTCTTCAGTAGGATTTCACGAAGAATAAGTCACGCCCCTCAAGGAGCGAAAAATGGCCATAGATCTCCCAGGTCATATTGTCTCTCTTGCGTTGTAGTTATTTCCAGCACTGAAATTTCGATTCTCGCCCGTTTCTGGGACACCTCTCTTCCCACTCCTGGAGAAAGTTGAAACCCCTCGGAAGAGACATTAGATCGCAACAGAGAAAACCACTCTGCATCCTACGATATAGCTATGATGAGAGCAACTGAAAAATAAATGTCAAAACAAAACAAAAAGAGGATCGTGGTTTTTCTTTTTGTAAAAACCAACGTTATGGAAGAAACCAAATTATCATAGGACAAATAAAAAAATATGAGTTTTTACAAATAGACAGACAGACAAACAATGAACTTTATTAAAGGTCCTGAGGAGCACCGCCGCCGTTCAGGGCGGCAGCGCAGCGGGCCGCTCCCACGTGGGGGTTTCTTTTTTATCGGTATTCTTTAAGCTGGTTTGACAGAGTAGATTCTCGGGTCCTTTCCAGCTGTGAATATTACGTGTATCATCGTCATCGTACTTCTCGGGCATTTATTTTATTGCGATAGCAATTATATGGACACTCAAAAGCAGAATTCTGCCGTCGGCGTCGCCGTCGCCGTCGGCGTCGCCGTCGCCGTCGCCGTCGCCGTCGCCGTGAGGTTCCGTATGACGTCAATGGAGATGAAATCGTGGCCGCGCGCCGCCGAACGCTGTATGTGCGAGTGAAAGGGCGCGAGGGACGCGCTCTTTCACGGGGAGTGAACGCACGGCGGAGAACAAACGCGCGTTCTGCGCCGTGCTTCCTTAAGGGCTGCATAAGTAGGCGTCTCTTTCCTCCTTTACAATCACCATATATGTAGAGCAAACGCGCCTTCTTCCGATGCGCGAGAGGCCGTGGGGGAGGGGGGGAAGGGGGAGGGAAGGGAGGCGACGTTTAGCTGCGGCACCAAGTGCCTATTTATATCAGAGGCTCCGGCAACAGTCACCAACGCCGCACGCATTTTGAGCGAACGCGGGCAAAATGCCGACGGCGTCGACAACAGTTCGGCGCGTTGCCGGTGCTGCTGCATGTCCAAGTTTATACAGCTGATAAAGCTAATATCATTACTCCGTATATTGCTTCGCCTATGAGGTGCTTCCTATTTCTAAACAGCTCAGGTGCTTGGATGACACTGTCCCCCCCCTCCCTTTTATTTATATTGAGATGAATGGAGTTGGTGTCACCGTTTTCTGGTGACGGCTACCACTTTTGAATCGTCTATTAATATAAGATAAGGAAATAAAGAAAAATAGACAGTTCTTGCATTAGGCTTTACTGAAACCTGAAGAAAATAAAACCGCGATTGTAATCGATGCATGGTGTTGTGGAGGCAATACTCATTATACATGTGAGCCTCCTCAAAGAAGCCTTGAAGTGTTTTCATTTCTTTCTTGCGAACTGGTTTTGATGGTCGCGGGCCTAACACGTCAGCAAGGAAAAAAATTTAGCAGATGCACTTAAGAATGCTTACGTGGGGGAATCCGAAAGCATTATACCGTTTGTAGACCTCGGATCGTATGAACGCGCTCATTTTACACACTCATGACGTGCCGCCACCTCTTCCCAATTGTCCGCACCGTCACGTGCCCATAGTGACGCATGCACAAGGCCACACCTTTAGTCTACCACATGGCTGCGACGGGGCGTGCGCAATCACGTGCGCACTAGGCCCACCTTTAGTCAGCCAGAACCGTGGAGCTGCCATGACGTCAGAGTAGCGTGCTCGTCTCGCACCCCGGAGGACCGGGCTCGATTCCCACCCACACCGAAAAGTACCAAATTTGATTTCCAAATTTGTTTACTTCCTTGATTTACAGGAACCTCCCTGAGAAATGTGACGATAATTCGAACATTTTTGACGTGTTTCTAACTCTTTGCGCCATCGGAAATTTTTCGGTACCGTGTTCCGGTCACGCCGACTACGACAGATTTTCCTGTAATGGGGCATGCGATGCTTTCGCATTAAAAACTCGACGAACGTCAAGTAAACGGAGTTCTTGTTCGAGACGTTGTCTGTGGGTGTAGTGTCCTTGGGTCAGTCGAGGAGTATAGTTGACATACGGTCCTCGTCATCCTAGCTGCACGAGCACGTATAGGGGAGGCCTTTGTCCTCTAGTTCCCTCTGCTTTCGCTTCTTTTCCTTCATTGTTTTGCTGCTTCAGTGACTACGGCCAGAAATCTTATCCGAAACCTTGCGCGCAGCACAGCGTCATCGCCGGCGGCATATCAGCACCGAGTAGGAAACTATACCTGCGCGAATAATAGCTTCATTCCCAGCGAACCGCTTTCTTTCGCTCTTTCGTCCATTTTCGTGGTCGGTAGTTGGTGGTTGACAGTCGGACTTGCACCGCCGATGCAAAGGGCGTATGCTTTAGCGCAACCGAGATGCGGGGCACCATCTTCGGATTGAAAAACCTTATTGGATTAAAATATATCGGATTGGAACATCTTCGATGCAAACGTAGTTCTCACAAAATTATGAGTTCAAGATAAGGCATTTGCAACGGTGAAATAAATATTTCGTCAAATTTAATTATAAACACCAAGGGCTATCCTGGACGACGTGAAAATAGGCAATGGCCGACATCGCGAAGATAGACCTCGGCTCCGTTGAGCACTTGGCAGCGTACCAGAACATGCTGCCGCGAGATCTTTGAAGCGGCTGAACGTTTAGCTGCTGTGGTTGAGCGCCCAGGAAGGAATGCTCTATTTTCCCGCAGCTATCTCCCCTTGAGGCCGTGTCACGAGAGGTCTCTGCCATCGCTACAGCTGTACTCGTTAATGGCTCTTCTTATCTGAAGAATTACGCAATCAAACAACAAACCCTACCTAAGTGTTCTCATTGAAAACAAATTATACGCCTTCAAGCGCATCATCCTCTTCAGGAAGCGAATATCTGTCTATAAGCGTTCGGCTCTATAGCCGAACGCTTATACCTTACACGAACACTTACTCTCACAGTTATTGTCAGTAGCTTCTCCCCAGATTTTTTTTTTTTTTTTGTGTGCAGTCGGTTTCATGGAAGACGCGCCACAAGTTAACGTTATTAGGTTTTGCTTGCATAATCAGATTGAGGATTGTTTGTTTATGAGAGAAGTATTTGCTCAACGAGCGTTGTCACATTGGTTGAAGAAAGAAACTGAACGCGGTAAAAAGTGCTGAATGAAGCTCTTGTTTACATACGTCCTTTTCATTTTTTGCTTCACATTCATCTGCCTATGTGCATCTATATTTTAACAGCGGAACTGTTTAAGCCGGTCGTAATGTGTGCCGCCTGCCACAACGTTGCCTAGCAACCACCTCGCGGAGCGCCGCGCGGTATGCTCGGAAGAGAGAAAGAGAAAATGAGAGCGAGATAGAAACAAATCGTAGCAGCACCAACGAGGCAACGCGCAGAGGTGCTGCCGACGTCATCCGCGCTTCTCCGTTTGCCCGCATTAGCGCCGAACGCTCGCGGTGTCCGTGACTGCAGCAGGCGCCTCTGGCGGCGGCTCGGCCGAGCTCCCACCAGCTGCGCGCTACAGCGCATGCGGCGTGATGTCGTCCCCTTGTGTCGTCTGCTGCGCGCCACCCGTACACTGTGCATAGCTTTCGCCCCACTTGCCCTACGTGAGCACGGACGGCAAGTGCTTCGCGAGGCATTCCCCAATGCCACGGACCACGAGGACATGCTTATACACTTCGTATAACTTAGCACCACTTGGCATTACTTCGTATAACTTAGCATCACTTCGTATAGCCAGGACCAGCTAGGCACCGATCAGCTCTGCTGTCTCTTTAGCCTTGCGCCACTAGTGCAAGCTACCCCGATTTTTTTTCTTTCTCGCACCTAAAATGGTAAAGAGAGTGAGTACATAGATCTACTATGTACCTACATATGGCCGGAACCAGAAGCACCCTTGACGATACAGAAAACAACTTGACAGCATTGGCTAGGGTGCCGTACACGAATCTGTCGTGACATGGATAAGCGTTTCTGGTTCTTGAAAATTGCACTAAACAAGTGTACCTATGTCCCCTATTAGAAAAGGTAACATGATATTTAAGGTAGGCACAACACAAGAAATTTTCAGCGATAGAAATTTCGAAAGTGGAACCTGTCGTCCCATCCTCCCAAAGATTTTGGTCATAGTTGCAGCAATACCTGTCGAAATTAGGACTCACGTCTTCTAGCAATCACGAGGCAGTACTGCCAGGAGGACAGATAACCTCCACCATCACAAGACGTCAGGCATTCGCACGAATATGTGTGGGTTTTATTTATTTTTTTTTTTCATTTCAAATTGGGCACTTTTGAGGAAAAGTACTTTATTATATTTCAACCATTTTTTGTTTCTTATATGGCCCTGGATTTATAATTACATGTAAATATTGTGTCTGATCTGTCATGCTTCTTCTGTAAATATAACACGAATTCGCTAAGAAGTTACTCGAACTTAATTCGAGTTACTGTAGTGGTGAAAAAATAATACAGGTTGTAAGTCAGTGTTCGCCCTGTCGTTTTCTGTCTCCTTACCGATTGCATGAATGCGCTGTTGATCTTTTTATTATACACAAAACAATCAAAGCTTAGCATGTGCCAAACACCCATGAGATGTAATACCGCTGGGCTTCTAATAATATCAAATATTACGCCTATTACATGCATATAGCCACTGAGTGGATCAGAAAATTCTGTGTCGGAGGGGAAGAAAAAAATTCGGCCCAGATCCACGTGTACGGAAAGACCTAAATGAAGGAGCTGAAAAACCAACCGGAACGTTGTTAACTTCTCCGACGTGCCAGAGCCGGCCTCATTTCTCCTACAGGATTGTTCCTCTATACGCCAGAATCTCTTACGATTAACCTCCTTGCCATTCCCACCCATTTCTCTCTCTCTCTCTCTTTTCCACTATAACACGCGCGCTTTTGGAACTTTCTGGCAGCTTTTCGTTTCTGGGTCAGAATTTCCCACGTCACATTTCTTAGCGAATTCGAGCCGACGTACTGCGAGAGCTTTGCGCCTTATTTCTTCATTTGATTCTTATTAGTGCTACAAAAAGTCAAGGCACGTGGAACAGGACGGGTCACGACTTTTTTTATTGCGTTAATATCAACGTTAGCGATAACCAGCTTGACCTGCAACAAGGTTTAAGATTTATTGGTCTCACTTGAGGATCTTAGCTAGTAGTTCGAGCGAAGATTAAACCTGGTTTGCCGGAAACCTGTTAAGTTATCCCTGATACCCTGATTTCCCCGGAGTCAAGCGGTTCATTTTCACCCGTCCAAAGCATTATCGCCTTACAAACACGCTGTGAGAATTTTGTTTTTCTTTGTTCTTTCTTCATGCTAGGATTTATTTTATGTTACTAGCAACTTCTTTGTGCTACCTGCAACGTAATCTCAAGAGAGGCAGGCTTTGCAGGTGCGATCAGAAGCGACGAAATTAAAAGGCTTAAAAACTGCCGCTGTCCCGTGCATTGGGGACACGTTAAATATCCCCATGGTGGTAAAAATTAATCCAGAGTCCACCCCCCTCCCCCCTACGGCGTGCCTCATAATCAAATCGTGTTTTGGCACGTAATACCCCAGAATTCAATTTAAGGTTTAAGGCTTACAGAAGTTGGTTTTATTCGCCGATTTTAGTTTCACGCAGAGCCGTGCACATAACATATTCCGCAGCTGTTCGACTTCAGTAGAACTTTTTTTTTATCTTTACAATATAACGTGTCGACAAGAGACACACGACAATTATCCGATGACCCGAAAGAAACGGGTCGGCATGTCTAATGGACATTTTGTCCCCTCGCACCAAGAAGCAAAGCCTCTTTTTTTCTGCACCTGTCACGGCTGTCGGCTCCTTTTCGCTCATCTGTGCACGCTTACTTCGTCACGTGCTCACTCTTTCTGTGCTTTAATTTAGTGTCAGCCTAAATGTGTCACAAAATCAGTCTTTGTTCCGCGTCGGCCAAAAGCGGAAATACACAGCCGGATATGGCTTGACAAAGGCTACATTGGGGTCACAATTTACACTCTTTCTGTCTGCCGACCCGTCAGTCCGTCGAGGATGGTTCTTGTGGGTCCACTACCATTGGCGTTTGGCAATCGAAGCGAAAACGGCCCTCAGTCTCGGAGGTAATTAACGCGTTAAGTCACAATCCATTTCGTTGGCAGTTTTTCTCGAACAGCAATAAAACTTAACAGCAAGGGAGCAAATGCGAAAAAGTAAATGGGGCGATCGAGTCTTTATACAGAATTTCAATTTGCAGCTGCACTGTTTGACTTCTCTGAGGCCTCGCGGCGCTTTAATCGGCTCCAACTGAACGAATACGCCTCAGGGTTTAGTCAGTGGATAACTGAGCCTAACATTTTTGTCCGATTTTTCTAATGACTCCGACTATGTGACGGTTGCTTAAGAACAGAATAAAGTTTTAAGTGCGACGGTTTCTCAACGAGCGCTTTGTTTGCAAGCTATTCGTTTAAAAATCGAAAGAATTTATTCGGCTTCGTCATTGAGGATTTTTAAAGTTTCTTGCACCGAAAAGCCCTCGCACTTATTCTGTCGCTGGTAAGGGTTGTACGAAGTGGCACTTAAACTTAACGAAAACAGAGTGCTTGTTATCGAACACAATTCGGGTACCATATACTATTGCGTCACATCATCATCATCAGCCTATTTTATGTCTACTGCAGAACGAAGGCCTCTCCCACCGATCTCCAATTACTGCTGTCTTGCACTAGCTCACTACAAGTTGGGCCAGCAAGTTTTCTAATTTCATCACCCCACCTAGTTTTCTGCCGTCCTCGACTGCGCTTGCCTTCCCTTGGTACCCATTCTGCATCTCTAATTGACCACCGGTTATCTATCCTACGCATTACATATGGCGAGCCCTGCTCCATTTTTTTCTCTTAACGTGAACAAGAATACCCGCTACGCCCGTTTGCTCTCTGACCCACACCGCTCTCTTCGCGTCTCTTAATGTTGGCCGCTAACATTTTTTCTTCCATCGCTCTTTGTGCGGTCCTTGATTTGTTCCCAAGCTTCTTCGTTAACCTCCAAGTTTCTGCCCCATATCTTAGAACCGGTAGAATGCAATGATTGTACACTTTTATTTTCAAGGATAGCGGTAAGCTGCCAGGTATGATCTCGTGATGCCTGCCGTCTGCCCTCCAATCCAGTTTTATTAATTTGTAAATTGCCTTCTTATGATTGGGTTCCCCTGCGAGTAATCGACCTAGATAGGCGTATTCATGCACGTATTCCGTAATTGCGTCGCGTACTAGGCGTACCACTAATATATTTTTTATTTCGTATTGGCATGTGAATGAAACGAGGAAGGGGGGGGGGGGGGGGGGGCGTCTATCATGGCGAGACATCGCACTGCTCACGAGGAAACCCAGGTATGTATCCATCCGTGTTAACCAGATGGTCTTGGTTAAACTTTGGACTGGCATTCATATCGCAAGATCTTGAGCAAGCACATGAATGCGACATGTAAAGGCAATTACAAGACAGGATGATCAGATCGCACACAGACACTCGACTGTCGCCGATCTGCGACTGTGAAAGACCTTTCACGTCGGGGTCCCTTTTTGCTTGCGTGCACATCCGTCGAACTCTTTCTTAAAATACGTGGTCAGGCGTGCTCTTATTGTGCATATGGGGGTAACGACGGCGACAAAAAAAAAGCGAACAAAATGGTGATCGTCAAGATCACGCAGTACCAACTGATCCAAATTTGCAAGAAGAAGAAGAAGAAGACAAAGAAAAAAGACGCACTGAACAACAGAACTGACATGACATCAGATAAGTGCAGCGGCCGCCACAAAAACCCAAGAAATCCGCAGGCACCTAATTAAACAATTAGGCAACTCTCCCAAAAGGACACTTTATTATGAAGCGAAGACAGCAGAAGTATATGCGGGTAACCTTCTCCTGGTGGGAGGCTCCTCTAACATCCTTTCCTCTATATTGCCTGCTTTCCTTTCCTTCTTTCTTATCCGCTTTTTTTTTTCAACCAGGTGAGACCTAAAAGGAATGTGGGAAGGCTGTCCAATTGACACCACGTGCTTTCCGTTCGCAGCCATTACACGTGTAGAGACCAAATCTACTTTGGTGCCTCGGTTCTCCGAAATCCAATCGGACCTATTTCGCTCCTGACGTTTCGTCGGCGCAACGGTGCAAATGACGTCTGTGTCGAAGCACGCGCACTCGCTTGTGTTTCACTATATGCTAAAACGGTGCAGCATGGCTAAAATGCGCTGAGAAGAAAAAAAAAAGGGCTGTGATTGGATGGCGCCGAAGCATGCGTCCGCCGTGCAGGCATCCGTCGTATTGCAGTGAGTTATCGAGAGAACCGGTATCCTTTTGAGGACATCCAACGATGTCGTCAATTTCTAATTCGTTTACGACTATAGCCTAGCACTCTGGGAATTCAATATGAAAGGATACAAGAACACTTTTCTTCGATTAAGGTATTTGCACATTGATTTTTCACCTCTTACCTTCGTCTCATTTTTTTCTCTCAATGATAAAATAACGCGTTGCTCCCGCGCACAGATAAAAATGAAAGAAAGAAAGAAAGAAAGAAAGAAAGAAAGAAAGAAAGAAAGAAAGAAAGAAAGAAAGAAAGAAAGAAAGAAAGAAAGAAAGAAAGAAAGAAAGTGGGCGTAATGGGGCAATATCAGTAGTGCCTACTTTATATATAGCTTTGTAATCAGATCATGCACCCCCCTATTTTCGTATAGTGCGAAGAAGTAGTAGTTTATTGATTGGAAAATGTAGAGAGGTCGGCCGGAAAATGAGTATCTCGCCTGCTACTCTACGTAAGGAAAGGGAAGAGGGGAGAAAGAGGGTCACAATGGGGGATGATAATGGGAGAAACGAGGCGAAAGAACACATCCCATAAATGTTACCATTACAAGCACGAGCCCAGGCCCATGTCGCCTAAGAAACTTGGAAGAGCACACATTGCCTCTATCGTCTGCCAACTCTCTGGCCATGCGCCTAGTAGGAGGTCCTCCGACTGTGGTCTGTTGTCTAAATGCCTCAAGGTAGCTTATACTGCGAAGATTTAGGCAATAATCTCAATAACCAAGAACAATGGGCATTATGGGCTGTTCTATCCTTGAAATTGCTATTTCAAGTTTTAATAGAACTGTCAAGAATATATATATATATATATATATATATATATCAACATCCTCGTTACGGTACCACGAGCTTTAGAAAACCGATTACTACTGTGACAATCTGAATCCAACCAACTCAGATGCCCTTAAAAATATTCTTCCGATTCATGGAGGACGGCATATCGGGCGGATCTATGTGTCCACTTATTGTAATTGCTGTAAATGCTTATTGTAACCGAAGGTGCGCACAATTGCGCACTGGTGCAAAGTCTTGCTTATCTCCTACTTTTCGGTTACTGAACTTCTAGGATCGTACGTACGCAAAGCAAACAAATTAGGCATGAGCCAAAAAGCTCTAGGATTAAAGAAAGGAAGTAGCCACGTGAGTGAACATAACTTTCGGAATCCGTTGTTTCTCCGATAAGTTTGAACCGCGAAAATGCCGCTCACGAGTGTCTTTTTGTTTTGTTGTGTTGATTTAAATCTATAATACTCAAGCTGTCAGGCACAAATGCGCAATATCTCAGAATTAAAGGATTGAGTATTCATTATTAAGTATTGTCGTTCTATGCCATAGCAAGCTATAGGTACCTAAAAAACGAGACGTCGCAAAAATTAGCGTACACTGGATTAGATTGTTTTCATTACGCAAATTCAACGTAAGGAAATGAAAATGTTCTAGGTATAGTGTAAATAACTATCCTTAGATATTTATTGCTTTCTCTAAGTATGGTGTTCATGCCGTAGTTTATGCTTTTATTTGTGAGATTCTTTTTTTTTAGTAATATGAAATAAAGGAGTGGTTGGCACCATTATTGGCAATCGCTATTCCTTTTCGCAGGGCCAGCAAAACTAAAAGCACAAAAAGTTATATGCACTGGTGACAGTGAAATAACACGAACATCTGCAAGGTTCTGCCCAAGGAAAATATGTGATAGGGCATAAAGAGACATACACAGTTCCTTAAACAAGTGAAACTGTACAAAATAGTCTGAAAAAACGCACACAAGTTCAGTTCATGTCCACACAACAAAGACAGATATCAACATAACAACGTCGACGTGAACTACACACATAACAATATCGTCAATGGAAAAGGAAAACGCTGTGTTTGTATTTTGTGTGACTTTTTTATATGCTCATCCAAATCCAGTGCTTTATATTGCCACATGCTTGTGCCACTTGCGCCTAGAAGAAGGCGAGGATGGTCTAGCTCACGAGCTAGCGCCTTGGTTTTTTTTTTTTCGGTGCTGCGCTGCCCCATTGACGACTCGGACTTTAACGGCCTCTTGTAGAAGTCACCTGTCTATCAAGCGTGACATTTTTATGGTGGAGGTGCGGGGTATTCTGGACCCATTAAACATACCCCTCCCAGCAGCAGGAACGTTAGACCGATACCGCAGCTCACGCCAGTACACCGCGCCGGCCGGCGAATCCAAAGGTTGGCTCCTGAGTTTGAGCCTTTAGCTGCGAGAACAGCGACAACGTCGGCAGGTATGGATGCCACGTCCGATACTACCACGACTAACCCTGCCACGGCTGCTCCGGTACCTCCTCATCACACGCTGCAAAAAACGCGCATGTCAAGTCCCTACCATGGCGACCTTATTGAAGACGAGGAAGACTGGCTGGCGGACTTCGAGCGCGTAGCAGAGTTAATGGATGGGACGACGAAGCGAAGCTTCGAAGCGTTTACTTCAGTCTTTTGGATGATGCTCGCGCGTGGTTCCAGAACCGCGAAGACGCCCTGACATCATGGCGTAATTTCTGTCGCAGGCTCTTGGACACCTACGCCAGCTCCGATCGCCCAGAGCGAGCAGAATGGGCCCTCCAGTCTCGCATTCAGAAACCTAATGGGAGTGTGGCTATTTACGTGGAAGACATGGTGCGCCTCTCCAGGCGAGCTGACCCTACCATGTCGGAAAACGAGAATCTTCCTCACGTGATGCGAAGCGTGAAAGAGCAGCTTTTCGGTGGAATCGTTCGTAGTATCGCCCAAAATGGTTGCGGAGTTTCTCACTGAAGCCGTTGCCATGGAGAAGGCCCTGCACCAGCGCTCGCACCAGTACGATCGGAAAGTGAATCTCTCCTCTGCTACCAGTGGCCTAGGAGCTCTTACGACCGACCTCGAGTCACTTCGCGAGATTACTCAATCGGTAGTCCGCGACGACCTGCGATAGCTGCATCAGGCGCAGCAGCCTTCAGCCAACTTCATCGCTAGCGTCTTGCCTGACGGAGTGCAGCATGCGCTCGACGCACCACGTTACGAAGCAGCACTTCAGGCCGCTCCACCACTTCAGGCGTTCACAACTTCAAGTGAACCTCGACGCGCAACTTACTCTGACGTTTTAAGATGCACCGTCCCGTCGCCGGCGACACCTTCTACCGTGAGCGAATACTAGCGTGCGATTTATACGAACGCATTCGGGCACCCTATCCCTGCTAACTGCCGTCACCCCGTATGCCACGCTTATGCGCTGCCTGAAGCGTGGTAATATTATCAACCATTGGTTGCTCCTTTGTGTTAGCGTAAAAGGTACAGCAGGTAGGTAGCAACAACGTGAGGTTCTTATTTTTAATTACCTACTTCTGTTCAAGGAGACGTTGGTGCCTGTGAGACGGCGCTGTTTACTTCTCTTCATTTGATTTACACAACTCCTGGAACGAAGTTTCCCCTAATAATATAAAGATAGCTATGGTGACAAGAGTTGTAAGGTCCACACACACACATACAAGTAAAAACAATTGAAGTGACGTTTACAAGTGCGGAAATCTTTTTTTTAAGCATTAATTGTGGTGCGGACTAGGTATTTTTGCTGCCGATGTAACACTATCTGGTTAACGCGAAACAGCGGTTAACACCCACGCGGCCACAGACTCGCGAAGGGAGACGCGAGGCGTGACTTGGCCACGGCAAAACTTTCACGTTACTGCGTGCGCAATCGGCAAGTTCTGAGCCCCGCAATGACTGAAGAGCAACATCACTGGGTGGTGTTGCAGGAAACCAAGCTTTGCGTTTGTTGCTGAACTTTGTTTACTTTAGTTTGGATTCTGAAAATATGTAAGCTTTATCCCATAGTCAACAGGTGAGCGAATGTAATCAAACGGGTTGCATGTAATCAAACGGGTCGCATGTAATCAAACGAATTGCCCCGTTTTCACGCTACTGGCTGCAGTTTATATATTTCTTGCATATCCTGCATTTCTTCAAAGGTGTCTGCACTTGCATTGTTTTCAGCACGCCTGCTCAGCAGCGTCTCTCTGCTTATCGTCTTCTCTATCGCAGACTGTCTGCGATGAAGAATACAGAGAGCGTACATTTCAGGGTTATACTGTCCTACCACGGTTGTTGTTGGCCTAACGGCAACCATGGCTTTGACAACGCTGCAAGCATTCTGACCACGTAGTGCGTGCTACCCTGACAGGAGGAGAGATCGGTTTAGTCGAACGTCAGCGGAAGGCGGTACGGTGTCTTGTACCCCTTGCCTATATTTACGTGTCATGACGCCCACGCAGGTTGCGATTGCGAGCGAAGGCTCAGCTTTCGAGCTTGATGAGCTTCCTTCGTAACAGAGCGAGAGCTGATTGGTTTCCTGCTGCGCGTTACGACTCATTTCCCTTACTGGCTCCCAAAATAACTTGCGTTCTCGATGCAGAAAAGGCGTCACCAGTATTGCAGTAAAATACCTGAAAAAAAAATGATTGTGACAAAGTGTTCACCTAACCATGATCTGAAGAACTATGATCCATCTATGATCTAAAGAACAGTCGATATTAACTCGATGAAAAGAAAATCAGCCCAGAGACGTGATAAGGCAGCAAGAGCTCCTACACTCTTAATATCACTGCACATATCTCTTAAGTAAGTGGAGCATTTTTGCGAATTCGTTCCACTTATTTACTCGAACCTATGTGGAACTGAAATTAGGTTGTTGCACTGATTTAGTGAAGCGTATCACTATCACAGTCCTTCTGCACATTTACTGTCCTCTTGGAAGTTCTCTGCCTGGTCTATCACTACAGCCGTGCCAGGCATAAAGTGTGAGCAAAGAGCCCTCGTGCCAGCATTAAAGTATAGTACGCTACAACACAATCATGCTGCTACGAACAACGTCGTCACATCTACGGTGACGCCTCAGTGAGAACTTATTCAACTGTGATGGCTGTGAGGATCCCATGAACGGGTATCACTATTTCGGGCAAGTTCAACCACGGGGCCTCTCCCATTGTCACTGAGCTGGCTGCACTGCGAGCCGCTTTCACTTACATCTTAAAGCAGCCAGTGAGCTCCTGGGTCATTCTTGCAGGATTACGTGCTGCCCTGTTATCCCTAAAATTACCACGCGCGATTGAGCGAAGCCTGTGGCATTCAGCAGGGTGTTGCTCTGTAGTAGCTGCCTTCTGACAGCGGAGTAGTTGTCAGCTGTACATGTAGAATGCGCTGCGAGTTCAGAAAACTTTACAGAGCTTACCTTTCTCTAGGAGTGACGGATCAGCTTCAGGTTCAGCGCTTTCTGCAATAAAACACGAGTCAGTCCATTAATTCAATCGAATAGTACTAAACAGGTAAACAAACAAGGTCATAATAAATATTCCAACCTCCAACTTCCGTATTTGGCGTGCGATTATCGTTAGTAACAACTGAGCTAAAGCGGCGGCGGTCCACCCATCGACTTTCCTGCGTATTTGTGTCATGTGTATTACATCTGACCGTCCCGTGGCCTCTCCTAGCCATGTCGGCACCCGCCTGCAGCAAGTTCTGTGTCTGCGCTTTCATTTTGCTTATTATTTCTTCTTCGTCTCAAATAAAACCACAGTTAATTTCTCGTAGTATGCGTTCCTTAGACACTATCATATGAAGCCAACAAACGACGAAACTAAGAAAAATTGAGGCCCTCGGTTCCTCTTTGTACCGATTCATAACCATAATTAAAGTCGAGGGTTCGACGGAAGCCCGTCGGGTCTGGATGAAACATAAGCAATAAAACGACAGACACCGACCAAGAGAAAGTGCTAAAAAATGAATAAAACACGTTTCGGCTTCGCTACGGAAGCCTTGTTCACAATCACAGTCCAGCTGGTATAACAGGGCAGCACGTTATTCTGTAAAAATGACCCAGGAGCTCGCTGGCTGCTTTAAGATGTAAATGAAAGCGGCTCGCTGTACAGCCAGCTCCGTGGCAATGGTAGAGACCCTATGGCTGAGCTTGCCCGAAATAGTGATACCTGTTGATGGGATTGTGATTGTGAACAAGGCTTCCGTAGCGAAGCCGAAACATCATTCATTCTTTTAGCACTTTCTCTTGGTTGGTTTCTGTCGTTTTAGTGCTTCATTACCATAATTACAACAGTGAAAGGCAAAAATAAATTACGACAGAACCCATCGCACGATGACCATCGACGTTGATGCGATTAGCATTGAAGCAGTGTATTTACCACCGTGGAATGGCGTCATGTATGAGGCGTGCCCTGCAGCCGTGATCCTCTCGCACGCTTCCCCCTGGACACGTCGCGCCACCTAGCGACGCGGCCGCGAAATCAGCGCGCGGCGATTGTGACAACACATGCTCTGACAAGATTGCCTGAATATATATGACGCGGATTCGATTCCGCTCAGCACCGGAGAAATTTTCAAGGATTTCACAGCGAATCTGTCTACGGCTAGGATCAATTTCTTCGGAGCGTAACGTCGACAGAAAACTCGACGTATCAGCCGCTCATACCCCCAAATGCAATGGCTCATACCCCCGTAAGACAGAGGCTAAAAGCACTCAGCAAAGTGAAGCGAACAGTGCATACGATCTTTGGAACCACGCATACAACATACAGAACATCATACGTTTCGAAAAAGAACAAGCACAAAACAAGCCTCCGAAACACATAATTGAGGATAAGGTGCTCCTGCGCCTCCATGCAATGCGAAGCACGTGGCGCTCCCGGCATACGTTTCTCGGCAAATATTACTGTTGCACAAGCTGCCGCGGCGACGGCAGCTTGCGACGTGCAGAGTAACGGCCCTAGCCTTTCGTATACCGAGTGTTTCAGCGAACACCTTTAAAAATGTTTAAATGTTGCCTGTGGCAGATAGCACAATTCTAGTTCATGAGCTGGGGCCGTATTCTAGTAACGCTTCGGTTTTTGAAGAATTCGGTTTGCGCGCAGCGATTGCTCGCCGCCTGGGTGACGCCATCGCCTCAGGGCGCGAATGCATTTTTTGATGACGTCACGCATATTTCAATCACGCGGAAACCGAATTTGTCGTCTGCTACGAAGCGAAGCCGCGCGCGCTGCTTCGGTCTGATCCGAAGCGCGGTGCGCCAGTGCGCAGAGCCTGTGCGTGCCGTGTGCACGGGCAAGATCGCGGCACTCGGACCAAAATGACGGCGTGTGCGGGGCCTGTGGCGCCTGTTATCGTGCTTTTAGCGAGCCTCCGTGATAGACAGCGACGACCTCGACGTCGACAAGACGCCTTTGAGATGACAGACTAGGAATTCAGGCCACAATTCAGATTCTCAAAAGAGACAGCGCGCCGACTGTGCGATGAACTTGAGTGTGTATTGGGGCCGCAACGTGAAGTTAGCGTACGACGTCTCACCTATCGGCATAAATGGGCCAACCGAAGTAAATAAAATTCGTTAAGTCATTCACCACCAGTACAACTCACACAAGTTTCATAATGAAAAATATCATCATCACCCTATATTTATGTCCACTGCAGGACGAAGGCCTCTCCCTGCGATCTCCAATTACCCCTGTCTTGCGCTAGCGTATTCCAACTTGCGCCTGCAAATTTCCTAACTTCATCATGCCATCTGGTTTTCTGTCGACCTCGACTGCGCTTCCCTTCTCTTGGTATCCATTCTGTAACCCTAATGGTCCACCGGTTATCCATCCTACGCATTAAATTGCCTACCCAGATCCATTTCTTCCGCTTAATGTCAACTAGAATATCGCCTATCCCCGTTTGTTCTCTGATCCACATCGCTCTCTTCCTGTCTGTTAACGTTACTCCTAAGATTTTTCGTTCCATCAGTCTTTCTGCTCTCCTTAACTTGTTCTCGAGCTTCTTTGTTAACCTCCAAGTTTCTGCCCCATGTGTTAGCACCAGTAGAATGCAATGATTGTGCACTTTTCTTTTCAATAACAGTGGTAAGCTCCCAGTCAGGATTTGGCAATGCCTGCCGTATGCACTCCAACCCAATTTTATTCTTCTGTAAATTTCTTTCTCATGATCAGGGTCCCCCGTGAGTAATTGACCTAGATAAATGTACTCCTTTACAGGTTTTAGAGGCTGACTGGCATCCTGAATTCTTGTTCCCTTGTCAGGCTATTGAACTTTATTTTCTGCATATTAATCTTCAACGCCATGCTTACACTTTCTCGGTTAAGGTCCTCAATCATTTGTTGTAATTCCTCCCCATTGTTGCTGAATAGGACAATGACATCTGAAAACCGAAGGTTGCTGAGATATTCGCCGTTGATCCTCACTCCTAATTCCCAGTCTAAGAGCTTGAATACTTCTTATAAGCATGCAGTGAATAGCATAGGAGAGATTGTGTCTCATTGCCTGACCCCTTTCTTCATAGGTAACTTTCTACTTTTCTTGTGGAGAACCAAAATTGCTGTGTACTCCGCAGATTTCTCGATCACCTGATTGATGACATGGATATGATCCATCGTAGAATATCCCTTCCTGAAGCCAGCCTGTTCTCTTGTTTGGCTGAAGTCATGTGTTGCCCTTATTCTATTGGAAATTATCTTGGTGAATATTTTATATAATACTGAAAGCAAGCTAATTGGTCTGTTTTTCTTCAATTCTTTAACGTCTCCCTTCTTATGGATAACTGTAATGTTGGCGAATACCCGACTTCAAATGAAAAATATAAACCTCATCAACACCATGAACAAATTATTTTTATTTACCAAGAAGCACTCGTAAATTGCTATATTTTAGACGGTTTGTGACGTTCACTGCCACAAAAAAAAAAAAAAAACCTTCGCACCGATTGGACTCTGTCCTTCCACTTGTTTTCATTACGTCAACGGACCGCCCCAATGTGACGCCACCGCCAAACCGAATCCTTCGAAAACCGAAGCGTTACAGAATACGGCCCCTGATCTACACGAAGAGGCGCACATATTTTTATTTATTTTTTTGTGCAAGTTATGTCCGCCTATTCAAGTAGACCAGCTCATGAACTAGAATTGTGCTATCTGCCACAGGCAACATTTAAACATTTTTGAAAGTGTTCACTGAAACACCCTGTATAAAAGAACCAGCCTATCAACTGATTTCAATGCAGTTGCAGCACCGCTATGGGCGGTGGCATGGTGTCAAAATTACCATTACTCTCACTACTGCGATTACTCTAAAATAGTATTACTGCCATTACTCAGAAGCCATAAAGCATTAAATAGCAATGCCGTTATAGTGGTGGTTTTCAACAGTTTCGCTGGGCCAGGATGGTGAATCAATTGATTTTTTTGTCGGTCATTGATGTGCGGCACATACCATACCCATTGACCCAAGTTCGCGTGAAAAACGTTAGACACAAACTTACTGCAAACTGGGTGTAGTTGCAATGGAATTCTAACCGCCATAACAGCGCAATTCCACGCACCCTAAGGGCAATCTCCTTGTTTGTATTTGCATCGGGAAAATATGGAGGCAATCAAGACCAGTTTCTGCGAAACGGGGATCAAACGCTTGCGACAGCGCCGAACAAGCTGTAAACAAAGCGCTGAACACTTCCCATGAATGGCGTTTGAGCGCTTGATGAGACCCCGCAAGTGAAGGGCGTGCTGACAAATAAAGAATAAAGAAAAAGAAACCTCTCACCAAGAAGCCGAGAAAACAAAATTTGTTTTCTTTCTTAGCCCTACATGGCGGGCTAAGAAGGCTTATAAGCAGAGCCTTACGAAGTTTCTTGCAAAACTTTGAGCAAACACGTAATAAGGCGCTCGATGCAAGACACGTCGTTGCTGATGGGCGCCCTTATTTGACGACTAGCGGCGCTTGCTATATAAACAGACGACTGAAGAATAGAAACAAGAACATTTTCTCCGTCAAGTACTTCATACAGGAAAAGAGAAAGATGCGCTTCAAAGCTGAAAGTAAGTTCCGGAGTAGATCATCTGACTATCGTAGGCAAACGCTATGAAGGGACTGCCAAGGGTTGAAGACTGTCAAAAGGAAAATCGCATGGAGTGGAAGAAAGAGAAGACAGAGTAGGCAGTCCATAAGGGCTCATTTATGAATGAAAGGCCTGACAGCCTGGCGAGAGTGGGCCTCAGTGCCTTTCTTGTATCGTTACTTCCTGCGTCAACTTACATAACTACTGCGAGATTTGGGAGACGTGCAGTTACTCACGACTTGTTTAACCCAACTATAAATAATTCCGCTAAGTATCGACACCTCCTATTTCCCTGGCACAAAAGTTCCTTCCAGATCCGAAAAATTGCAATTTTACACGAGTATATAATTGCCGTATACCGGCCTCAAACTTTTATTATTACAGGGCTGATGTGGCACCCTCCCACCTGTGCTCAATCGGTGGAGACGGTCAGACGGTTCATACCTCTTTTTAGCAGCGATAGCTCTTCTACTACAGGTGCCACGCCAGAAACGCCTGGTTCCGTAAATCTGACCTTTAAGCTCAACCAAGTTAACTGGGACTTAGCCTGCCACTATATCGGCGGCTGCTACGTATATATGCCGCGTGGGCGCCCATATCTCGAAAGCGATCTGCAATGTGGACAAATTGCGCGGTCGCGCGGGCCTCATCTTCAAAGCGATCTGCCATGTATACAAAGTGCGCCGAGTGCTGGTAGCTTCGTATGCGCTGTGCTTTGGACGCTGTGAGTTCGCGCTGAAACGAGACGCAGCATGAAGTTAAATTCCCGCGCTGTTGCTGCCGTGCCGAGCAGCGCCTGTGTGTTGTCTTGTGGTGAAATTGTAGATGCGGTAGTTGCTGACGGCGCCGAGCAACGTGTGTGTCCTTTCCCAAAGCAAGCAAAACCGTGCCATCGCTCGACAAACTTCGTTTAACCGCGTTCAACCACGGCAAATGTTTCTCATTCTGACGCCGTTTGTCCACGTTAAGGAAAAACATTTTAGTAGCATGGATTAGACAACTTCTCCTAGGGTTTTCTATTCCGGACATTCTTTCTCTGAGAGCCTCCGCTCTGGCACATTGCCCTATTTCTCTGCTAAGGAGCCAGTTTTGGTGGTTACAAGGCGATTGTCTTGATAAATTATTTGTGTTATTTAGAGCCCAGTACTTAGACGCACGTTCCTGCGTTTCGCGTCGGCGTCGTCCTTCGGCGTAACCCAGCGAACGACCACAGCGAAGGATGAAAGAGCGAACGTGGAGTGCAGCGGGGGATGAAAGACTGCGATGATTAACCATCGGGGGATGAAAGCCGCACTTAATCAAGCCAAGGATCACTTCCTTGGCAATACTTTGCCATCAATGCTTAAAACCGACACCAAGAAATTCTGGCGCGTCATTAACCCCAAGGCGGATGCCATCATAACCTTGATTGACAGCACTGGAAATGTTATCCCAACTAATGAATGTCCGTCTGCACTTAATGATGTTTTCACACCCAATTTTTCATCAAACACAGACATTACTCTTCCATGCATGCACGACTGCGATTACCATGTTTCCCATGATCATTGAGCCAGCAGGCGTCGTATCAATTATTTCATCTTTAAAACCGTCTTCGGCTCCAGGACATGACTTAATAAACGCGAAATTTTGGAAAAGCACTAGCTGTTACTCTTCCATTTTTCTAGCAATGATATTCCAACAGTCGCTAGACAAGGGTTCTTTGCCTGCCGAATGGAAGGTCGGGAAGGTGATCCCACTCCATAAGTCGGTTGACAAGCATTCTCCATATAACTACCGCCCTATCTCGCTCACTTCTATTCCATGTAACATGCTGGAACATATACTTGCCTCTAATCTTGCTAGCTTTCCTGAAACTAATTCATTCTTTTCACCATCGCAACATGGCTTTCGCAAGATATATTGATGTGAAACACAGCTAGTTTTATTTACGCATAAGCTAAACGTCACTCTTGACCACTCTTCAACTGCCGACTGTATATTTTTAGACTTTTCGAAAGTGTTTGACAGAGTGTGCCATATCTTCTAATGTTTAAGTTGAATCGAATTAACATTGATCCCAGACTGCTTGCATGGCTTGAGTGCTTTTTTTCTAACCATTCACAGTTTGTCTTTGCTAATGACTCAAATTCACAGCCAAGCAGAGTACAGTCCGGCGTACCTCAAGGGTCGGTACTTGGTCCCCTCCTTTTCTTAATTTACATAAATGATCTGCCCTCTTGCGTTTCCTCTAAAATTCATTTATTCGGCGATGACTGCGTAATATTCAGGGAAATAATATGCGACACTGATACATCTTCTCTTCAATCCGACCTTAACGCTATTTCTACTTGGTGCCAATCATGGTCAATGGAATTAAATATCAAAAAATGTAAAGTTATGCGTGTGTCCAGAACTTCTAACCAGCTACCTTCTTACTATGTTAATAATCTCCCCTTAAACCCTGTCTCATCCTACAAATATCTTGGTATCCATATTACTAGCAACCTCTCGTGGTCCATGCACGCTTCTTACGTAATAAAAAATGCTAACCGCATGCTGGGATACCTAAAACGCAATTTCGCTAAGGCACCGTCATCCCTAAAATTAATGCTTTTCAAGTCACTAGTCCGCTCAAAGCTTGAGTACGCCGCAGCAGTTTGGGATCCCTTTCAGAAAAACCTAATTCACTCATTAGAAATGGTACAAAATAACTGCTCGTTTTGTTTTTTCTAATTATAACCGAACTGCCAGCACTTCCGTAATGAAATTAAACCTTGGTTTGCCATCTTTAGCCTCTCGCCGTAAAGGCCTTAGGCTTTCACTTTTTCATAAGATAGTTCATCATCCTTCCCTTCGCGACGAACTAATCTCCCCTCCTCAATACATTTCATCAAGGTTAGATCACAATAACAAAGTTGGAATTTCATTATGCCATACCAATGTCATGTCTCATTCATTCCTTCCGCGCACATCTGCTGAGTGGAATCACCTACCCGCCTCAACCGCCACTATTGTTGACCATCAGCATTTCATGGCAGTATTAAGTAACATTGTATAAACAAGAGCATTTCTTTGTACTATCAAATTGTATTACTGTCTTGTATTACCGTAACACTGTATTACTGCACTGTATGCACCATATTACATTTTATTAACCAGCACTACAGGAACACTTAGATAAAGATTGTATAACCGAGAGCCATCTATTTCTGTACTTCACTAACCACTTTGCTGCACTCTACTTTTTTTTCTTCTGTATTTGATGTAACGTACCACTCCCCTTTGTAATGCCCCTGGCCCTGGTACACGAAATAAATAAATAAATAAATAAATAAATAAATAAATAAATAAATAAATAAATAAATAAATAAATAAATAAATAAATAAATAGCGAAGAGAACGTGAGGAGGAAAGCGGTTATGGGGGGTGCGGCGGAACCATGAGGCGGAAAGCGAAGGAGGAGGGTATGGCGAAAGCGTGAGGAAAAATCTCGCAGTTTCGCCCCAAAGGCGAAGCATCGATTGCGATAGCAATTAGTAGAGAGCTATTCGGAGTAGGGATAGTAGTTTTATCGGCTGCATAAACTTGGACACATTCGCTTACTAACTGAATTAACAATCGTGGTGTCAGCGCGCACAAGCAAACATGAATAGATCACACTGAATGACCGGAGCCAACGACTGTCAAAACGCTGGCAGCAAGCGCAGGTTAGCGCGGTCTATCGCTTCAACGGAAACTGAGCGGCGAATGCACAGCGCATACAAAGGTCAGAGCCGTGTGGAGATAAGAGACGGTGCGGACGACCGGCATCCCCGGGCAAAGCGCAGAGAAGTTGTTGGCAGAGGAGAAGCTGCCCCCCCCCCCCCCCCCCCTCCGCCCCTCCTGCCGCTTTGTTGCTTTCGCGTGGGAGATTGAGTATCAAGATACGCCTTTGGTGCCGGAGTACAGCGCCGCCCCGCCTCCCTCCCTCCCTCCCTCCCTCCCTCCTTCCCATACCCCCACGGTCTTTCGCGCGACGGTCACGTTTGCTCTTGCGCCGAGCGTTCGCTCTCCGTGATAGCGCGCGTCCCCCGCGCGCTTTCGCTCGCGCATACGGCGCGCGGCGACGATTTTATCGCCCTTGGAATCTATACGGAACCTCACGGCGACGGACGACGACAGAAATCCGGTTGAAGTGTCCATATAATTGCTATCGCAATAAAAATCGTAGTGCCGCGCAAGACGGGCTCTGCGGCGACGACCAATACGCGTTGGCGCCGAAGTAGCGCGCCATCGTCTGTTCATCGATGGCATGCGGCGAGCGCGTCCACCGATATCATACATGGAAACAAAGCGTTGCATGAGCAGAGTTTTATCTGCGGCGGCTGGTGTGAATCGCGTCCGCGCGTCACCCACGCGCTGCTCTCTCGCGATCTCCCGATTAGCGAGGCAGTCGCGCCACATTTTGCACCGTTTGCAATGTGCCGCAAGCGACAGGTTGTCTGCGCCAGCCAATATATCGCGAAATGAAAACACGTGTACAGCTGCGCTCAAATTTCGGATTATGGAGTATCGTTATCGTCGGTTAATTTTTTTTTCATTCCCTTATTCCCCAAACTTTCTGTTGCTGTAGCAATAACTTCTTTCTTGATATCATATTGATTTCGGCCAATCCCCGCAGTGGGTATGTGCCATCAATGAAGGAAAGCCAAGCCATGCCAACCCAAACCAAACAGTTCCAGACTTAAGAAGTTAAAAGTAATTATTTCTTCAAGGAAAGAAAGAAAGCTCGGTCTGAGGCAAACCGTCGGCTTGTGAAAAAAGTCATACATTTGAGAATATCGGCATTGCCATTCTCGCGTTCTTGATATTGCCTTATTCTGTGCGCCTGTGTTTTTGTTCCTCAAAGTAAGGCCACCCGTCGAAACCCTGGCAGTATAGAACCAGTTGATGTCCAGCTCCCGCGCCGTGCTATACGTGATTATATCGTCGTCTTCCTCGAAGCTGTAGCGAGCTTCATAACGCCAGTAACCAGCTCGCCTAGCATTAGTTGCAACACCTTATAATCACGATTACGTTCAATATACCCTTCAATGCGCTGTCTTCGTGGCATGTTCGTGCATTCTTATTTCACGCCCAACGCGTAATCGTATAGAGCAAGTGCGCGTGGTAATGCTAGCCTAATAAAATCACAGCTAAGAAAACCACGACTCTTACTGTATACCTCATTATCGGTATACCTCATTATCGGCCATATTAAACGAGCATGAAATAAATAACATCAATTTACAAAGCCTACCATTACAAAAGCTAAATTTATTTTTTGTGGATGCGGTCAGTAGCTCCACTCTTTTATTTCCGAGCAAGTCCTTAACAGGGCTTTTCTCGTATATATTTTTTTTCTTTCCGCGCCTGTCCTGCTCAGTAAATGCCGACATATAGCCACGTGTTCTTTATGTAACTGAAATAGAGTGTAACTTGACTGCTTCGCGGTTATTGCTTTGTATCTGAATTTCTAGCGGACAGTTGCTGCCCTGGCTTTCGTTCTCTGTAAGCACTCTCAGACACTCTCGAGCTACTGAATACTAATTATTTGTCTGGGGCCCTTTGCGTTGTCAAATGAGAAAAATAAAAGTACTACTACTAGTACAACAAGCAGCCTCACCTACCACGAGTTTGTGCAGTCTTTGGTTGCAAGCCACGCAAATTCGAACGTAAGCCTGAGCATAAGGGTTGTGTATTTGTAGCCTTTTATTTCTTTTTTGACGTCTTTATATGTAAGCTTCAAAAAAGTACAATCACGGATCAATTACAAATCAAGCAGCCCTCTTATGTGCAAAAATGACGCCCTCTTAGCATCTTCCGGGAAGATAAAAGCGTTTTGTCACTATTTTCATTTATTTTTCCATCGAAACGTCTTAAGTATTTAAGCGGGATACGAAAGAATATCTGGAGTTACTTAGATCTACACATATCAAGTAATTTGTACACTAAATCTTCTCGTCAGTACAGTCCATGTAAAAAAAAAAAATACCGGGAGGTTAGCAAAAATTATATTTTTCATATTTTTATCTTAAACAACCACACCTCGTTGACGTTTAATTGGCCTATTTATTCGACCAATGGAGAGTAGTTCTTCATCCAAACAGCCTTCGTGCTGCTCTTAACTCAAGCTTCATTTAACGAACAAATGCACTTTTATGCCTTGTAATCGATATCACACAGCGCTTCCGTGAATAACTCAGTTTAGAGAAGAAAAAAAAAACCTAACCGCCGACAGAGCAACCTCATGTATGGCCTCTTTTTCGAATTTCCTGCAAGACTACATCGCTTCAGAAGTTTCATTGAATGCCAGATCACCGAAACTATTTCAATATTGACAATCTTTCGTAACAGCAGCAAATTTCGGTCGCAGTGCACTCCCCCTTAACTTTTTTTCGAGCATTTGCTCTTCTATTTTATCCACTGACGTACCTGCCAATATTCGCACTTCCTTTAGCAGATAGCTGGTTTAATGGGATAAAAATACGGCATATGCCCGACTAAACTAAGGCTCGCATAATTGATTACGGGGACGCTTCCGCAGTATAACGATCAATAATTCTTTCACGAGAGAAATTTCGCAAATACCGCTGAGTATGAAGCACTCAAAGGGCGGACTGTGCGAAAAAGTTTTCAGAAAGTTTTTGCAGCGAAGTGCCAAAAAATAAAAAAAAAAATTCATTTTAATGCTAAGCGCAAAGAGATGAGCACATAGGTTTCTCTGACGAAACTAGAACGATTCAAGAAAACGGGCGACTGGCTCAGGCTATACTGAAGTACAAGTTGTCTCTGACGCAAAATAGGACATGTCGCCTTTCTTCGAATCGTTACAAAACGAGTCCTGCCGACACGAAATCGAAGCAGCGTGGGTAGCCCAGAAAACGATGCTCAACAAAAAAAAATGAAAAAAGTTAACATGGCATTCACTCGAAACCAGACATCCCACCGTGTCACTTTACACAGTTTTCGCAAGGTTACCGGTTACTAGAGGATTGCATAAAGGTGCAGTTTTTCATCGTGCTGGTGCTTCGCTAACAATGATACCCATGAGGACATCAGCCCTAAAAGAAGCAATACTTGAGACGGACTGCCCAATCCACTTTGCAGAACATATTATTGTTACGTATTCTCGAGGCTATCGAGCACACCGGTTGGTGGACAGGTTGGCGCACTGCATAACACGCTGCAGATTATATATATATATATATATATATATATATATATATATATATATATATATATATAACGGTAATCCCGTGAGAAAATGGAATCCTAAGCTAGCTTTCTTCTGCGTGGGATTTTTTCTCTGTTGTCCTCTCAGTTTTTTATACAGTTTTTGTGTGTAGCGTTCGTCTCACCTGGCCTCTCTTCTGCTTGTCTTATTGATGCCGCTCTGATTTTCTTATCGTAGCCCAGCGCAGCATAGATAGGCGTCTTGACTGCATCGATATAACGATGTTAAAATACGTGAGAACGTCTGTCCACTATAGGCGAGAAAGAAACTATAAAGGAAAGGCAGGAAAGGCCGCTGAAATTTCCACCCGCATATATCGAGAACTATTGTTAGGAATTATTCTGCAGCACCTGTGTGGTCATGACAAAATGCTTTCGGTGAAGATTACTTTTTTTTTCTCACGTAGCTGTCGTTTTCTAAGGTATTCAATTTTCTTCTAGTGCATAACGCAGTAAACACTTAGCCGGTTACTTAGTACAGGGTCATATAGTGAATATCTCGCAAACTATTACTGAGATAAAGTCAGAATGAAATCCCTGCGCCAGTGGCAATCCTATATGTTAGGTTTCTCTGGAACGAACACGATTGATTGAGTAATTGATTGATTGAGTGATTGATTGATTCATTGACTGATTTATTGATTAATTGAATTTCCTCCCAGAACCAGATGTGGGCCACGACAGACGTCACAGTGGAGAGCCCTAAATTTGATTGCGCAAGGCTTAATCGTGTATATATGCACACGAATATTTTTGCATTCAACCTTCATGCAAATGGAACTTTCACGACCACCTTCCGGAGAACAAAGACCGAAGTTACGGGTCTACTTCTTCCCAGAAGTCTGTTATGAGTCACGAACGTTTTATTCAAGAAAACCCTTTGTGCGCTTTGTTTTGCGAGCATGAGATCACAGCTGGTGTATTTCGCACCTCTCGGGCAAACAAGAAAATCCGTCATATTTGTAAATGTCACAAGTATGTCTAATATAATTATTTTAAGAAACATTACTACAATACCGTCAAGGAATAATCGTCAACTAATATAATACCACTGCAGAACATTCTGTTACTGGAATAGCCTACCATTTATCTTTTCAGGATATTACGCAACTTTCCAAGCGCCACCTATCCCATGCAACTACGAGATAATCTACCTGAGTTAGCGGGATAAAAATGTTCCCGGTCGGCAACACACACAGCAGATCAACTCTTGATTAACGCCCGTGCTTTTCACGTCACCTGCAGCCAGTATAGGCAAGTAAGCAGACCGTGACGCCTTCACAGCTTAATTGCAGCCCATCGTCTAAGGTAGGTATAGGGAGCAATGTCAGTGATAATTTATCACAAGCTACAACCATTCATAGATAGTCGATTTTCGTTGAAAGCGCTTACTCAGCGTTCTCGGCGAAAAAGTATAATTATATATGGCTAGCGAGGTGCTCTAAGGTCGGTGTTTCAAGATATTCAATTATCCCGCTAACTTTCGCTGATGCGCGGCTTAAAGCAATTACCGATACGTACAGTCGACCAAGAAAGTTTGCGCATCAATGGATCTGAGAAAAAGCTGAATATCCGAGCAGCCTTTAAAAGTAGCCAGTAAAACATGTGCATCACAATGTTGTTCGCATATATCAGTAGAAGCTGGAAATGGGAGAACCAGGCTGCGTTATGAGGTTGCGGAGAGAGAGCTTTTTCTCATATCTCTTGGTCCGTAAACCTTTTTGGTCGACAGCACACTCGCAGTGTTTGAAAAACAAACATTCCTGCCAGTTACGCTCAAGCTTAGAAGAGACGCATGTGCCGCTCAATGTAATTATCGGTAACAAAACCCCGCAGCTCTAGTGTGTTCGTACCAGTACACGCCTCTTACATGACACGTTTCGGTGGTGGAAATATGATGCATTATCGCTGCATTGCTTCAGTTCTAATTGCACTAACGTAGACAGTCATCTTGAGGTCGTCTTCTGCCGCAATTTCTTTTTTTTTTTTTACCTGTGCTGTTTTCAGACCGTGGTCCCATTGTGTGCGAAATTCTCGTATGCTAAATTTAGTGCAATGTCATAGTTCCTCGTTAGGCTTTACACCGCTGATGCGTATATCTGCGCATGGTGGCCTCCTAGATCGGGACGCCATTACGATTTCGGAGGCCATGATCTCCGCGTGAGCATACGCAACGTGAGCGTGCGAGAACAACAGGAACAAAAAAGTTGCCGCGAGACTAGTCGCGCAGCACTTTCTTCGGTTTCGTGGCCTTTTCCTTCAGACTTGGAAAAAAGACTTATGTAGCACGTATTGCGCAACAGAATGCCGGATCTGCAATTTTTCAGGGTGGTATACAATTTTCTCATTGATACTTCTGCTCTCAATAGAATATTTGAGAAGTTGGTTGATAACGTCTATGTAATTAGGCAAAATACAAAAAATATAGCATGAATTGCTACAAACGAGCGCAAACAACATTACCTTGGTTCTGTCCAGCTATGTGGCATTTGAATATGTATATTTTTTGAAGTTTGGCACAAGCATGGAGTTTCTCACTCTCACACCTAGAGGGTAATCTCTGGCACCACCGTCTATGCGAGATTCTTAAAGGGCGCTGTACCGTCATAAGAATGACGGGATGTGTGTTGCGAGGCTTGCGTTGACTGGTGTTGTACGAGGCTTCATCTAAAACGTGAATATGGCTACACAAATAATGCGTTCTTAAAACAAAATCAGTATACAAGCAAGAACAGGCGATAAGTTATTAAAAAGCGAGCGAGAATCTTGTCGTCTGTCCTCTAACTTTAGCGGCCAGCTGATACTTTTTACGTTTAATATAATTATACATCCAATTAAAATCCTCAAAATTAAACAAAACATGTTTTTGTGTAATAATAAAGCTAAAACGGCTTTTTACGTGCTGTTTCTGCAGAAAATTAATCATTGTGACAGGTGGAACGGTGCTAGCCAGGCGCATCTTCAAGGCGTCCTGGCTATACGAGAACGATGCCAATCCGAAGTCACAATATATCGGCATTCCCATGCATACCACAGCGCAGCAGCGCCAGATTTCCCTCTAGGTAATATAGTGACAAACCCTATGGGAACAAGTTACGTGGGACAAATTTCATAGTAAGACAACCTTGTCTAAATGTGTATTCATGCAAGCGCACGCGCGGACATTGCGGCGGTGCTAGTAGGTGGCGCAGCGTGTCGAGCGCGAAGCGCGATAAGGAGCCCGACTGCCTACACGCCTCAACGTAGGCAAGGCAGTTTTTATGCTTTATGCAATGCATATATGAAAGGAAATACGGGAGCAGCCTACAAGTTATTTCCAGAATACCTGCAAATCAAATAGCATAGTCTTTGTGTTCTTTAGCTACTCGTAGCATTTAATTATTTATTTACTCATTTATTTTCTTACTTATTTTCATATTTGTTAATTATATTTTTTCACTCCAGTAAAGAACCAGGTATCAACGGGCTTATTTAAAACTTATTTTGAATGGCGGGTAAAATTTTATTGGATCTGCTGGTTTGTCACTGAGCTATATTAGTTGAGAGCGTAGAAACAGCTTCGCTTCTAGTAGTTTGCTTGTTGGTATTTCTAAGTAGTTGCCAATTCGATGACAAAATATTCGGAGAGCAAGAGGAGCGTATTCGACAGTTGATGCAGTCAGAAATAATTTCGGTAATAATTTATCATGCATCGCTTGCGTCACCGATAGTCAGGCACCATACATATCTCTCAAGCTTACTTCAAAACACAATAGCAGATGTATACACTTTTCATCTTTATTAAAATAACAACGTTTGCGGCAGTCTTGTTTCTTCTATTGCTTACTAAAGACAACTACACCGGTCTGAAATTTTTTTAGATGTTTCGCCGGCAACTGCATCTCTTTGGCCTTGTCCTCTAAAACAGAAATCGCGCACAGCAGAATGATGCTTTTCATAAAAAGCTGCTTTCTGGTGGAATCATTACAGCGAGGCATTGACGCAACGGTCAGCATTCATTCGCAACCAAGGGGTCGGAGAAGATGCAGGACTACGAACAGTTTGCTACGCTGTTCTTTACATAAATCAAAGTTTCTTGCGTTGCTTACTCGCCTCCAGCTATTCAGACTAACCTGGTCAATGCCTCGAAGCTTGCGGGCACAAGTCTCCCCTCTGCAACAGATCGTGCGAAGAATCAAGGAATCATACAAAGAAAGTCGCAATAAACGTATATGCACATTGGTTCACTGGGCGTGCCGGGTTAATGGTTTCTCCGGCCGGGGGCAGTGGGCCCTTAATAATCCGGTCAACGGCCAACGAGTAAAAGGGGAAGGCCTCAAAAGCGTTGGTTGCCCCAATATGTACGGCGCTTTCGTTACGGCGTACCCCCATGGGTGGGATTAAGTCGAGAGTGGACCCTCAAGTTCGATATTCGGTGTCCTACTAAAGGACGTACGCAATTGTTCCACTTCGTTGCAGCAGCTTTAGATCTCTTATAGGTCTCTCTATACATTCTGTAGCCCGAGTTTCGCATTGTCTCGTGAGGTCGAGGTAGCGAATACTACAGGGTGGGAGTCACGTTGGTTTATATTGACACGCGTATATTATTTTATTGCGATAGCAATTATATGGACACTCCAAGCGGATTTCTGCCGTGGGCGTCGCCGTCGTTGTCGTCGTCATCATCGTCAACGTCATCGTCGTCACCGTCGCCGTCGCCGTGAGGTTCCGTATAAAGTCCAAGGGCGATAAAATCGTCGCCGCGCGCCGTATGCTGTATGTGCGAGTGAGAGCGCGCGAGAGACGCGCGCTTTCACGGATAGCGAACGCATGGCGGAGAGCAAACGCGATGTCTTCCGTCGCGCGAAAGGCCGTGGGGGGATGGGAGGGAGAGGGTAGGTGACGTTTAGCTGTGGCACCAAATGCGTATCCTGCGACCGGGTGCAAGGGGAACTGGCGGCACAGTCACCCACGCGAAAGAAGGAAAGCGGGAAGGCAGCACGGGAGGGAGGGGTGTGGATTCTACTCTGCTAGCAACTGCCTACTTGCACTTTGCGCGGCTGCGGGCTGTCGCGCACACCTTATCTTGAAAGCGATCTCCACACGGCTCTTACATTTGAGTACGCTGTGCTTTAGCCGATCAGTTTTCAATGAAGCGATAGACCGCACGAACCTTCGCTCGCCGCAGCTGCACTTGCTCCCGCCAGCATTTTGACAGTGGTTGTCTGCGTTCATCGAGTGTGATCCATTCACGTTTGCTTGTGCGTGCTGACACCATGATTGCTAGTAAGCGAATGTTTCCAAGTCTTTGCAGCTGATAAAACTACAATCCTTACTCCGTACAGCTCTCTACTAATTTGCTATCGCAATTGATGCTTCGCCTTTCGGGGAAAACTGCGGCTTTTTTCGCTTTGCCAGCGACCGCTTTTTATATCAGATTATCATTGTTGTCAACTTATCGTTCAGCGCAATAGGGGCCTACTGCTTAAAAAAATTACATATTGTCAGGAATGCTATAAAGGTATTGTCTAATCAGATGGAGCGCGTGACGCGAATACTGCTGTACATGCTCGAATGTAAGCGAGCATGAACGATTACTCTGTATTGTACGGTTGTATATATAATAGTAGCAGGCATACTTGACCCGTAAGATGAGATTCGGCGAATGACGACTGTACTGACCGCTTTTGTTGTGCTTTGAGTGTTACTTGTCGTTTGGGGCACAAGTAAGCTCAATAAAGAGCTAAGTTCTTAGCTCACGCTTTTGGCCAGCGCTCGGTTCTTCACCGTAACGACAGCGTGGCCATATTTAGAAAAAATGACCATGAGCAACCGTCGTGCATATGGAAGCTGCACTACGCTGCACACGCTAGCACAACGCGAATAACGAAGCACGTAACTGACACACTAATACAACGCGCAAGACAAAGCACGTAACTGAATCGTCACCGAGTCAAATCAGCGCGTACAGCGCGTCGTAATTGCAGCCTCCGCGATCAACTTCAGAAACATTTTCAGAGCTAATTGCGGAGGCCACGCTCCGCTGTGCTGAGTACGGTGAACGCCACTACCAACGCCACCTAGGTGGCGTTGGTAGTGCTTCTTGATGCCAGCGTCCCTTCGAATGCTGGCATCGAGGCGTCGTAGTGCTGAGACCACCGAAGCGTTCACTGTCGGTGCGCGTTAGTGTCATAATGCAGTACTTCTCTTTTCTGCTCGTAGGCGGCGGCACCGCCCCGAGCAAGAGCGCGGGTACACGGAGGAGTGTTAGATATATAAGGCGCGTCTGTGTAGCTCTCTGCAAATGCGTTTGTGGCGCAATGGGTTAGGGTATGCTAAGCATTTTGGTGCAAATTTAGAGAACGCTCTAGCTGGTACCCACGTCTCTGCCTTTCCTTGAATAAAATTCTCTCTCTCTCTTTCTTGGTCTCATTGTGACAACCGGGAACCATGAAGTGTGCAGAGAAAAGGTCGACGAAGTCTTTGTCGACAGAGAAGAGGTTGACAGAAATGTAGTCAGAGCTTAGGCATCTTGTCAGTAACGACTTGTTAATAATTAACGATCCCCATGGCCTGAAACTGCCACAAGTTATTTCCTGGCAGCAAGACATCCTGCGTTCCCCCTGCTAGATGTTTCCATAGCCACGGCGCTCTTCGTTCTACTTATCCTCTTTCATTGTTATCCGTAAAGAGTACGTTGGTCACGTTAACCTCGCCCGGCACAACAAGTGTCACCATGCATGCAGGCGTACATCACAATGGAGCTTCGTTTTCTACAAAGAAACAGAAAAAAAAGCAAGAAATATGCGCAGAGAAATCGTGCGTTGAGAAGCGTATGTCCTCTGGCCTCGAAAACGTCAGCCCTCGTTTGAATAATGCGCTGTAAACGAGGTGGCAGGAAGGCCGTCGCTTTCCCGCCGATCATGTCATTTCAGCGTCGTCGCTTTGTGCGCGGAGCGAAGGACCTTGTCCCCAGGACGCAGCCAGGGGAAATTCTCCGTCCCTAGGGAAGACAGTGAGAGAGTAAAGAAGTAGGTCGCGCGGAATACTCTTCGGCGGGGCTTGATATGTATGAGCCCCCCGTTGGAACCTTGGCTGCCTTCAAACTCATGCTTGAAGGGCTGTTTTATCAGATAAGCTGGCGCAGGCAAAAAAAAAAAAAAAGCAGCGGTGATCCACAGGTTTCGGCGAGAAGATCTGCGACGGAAAGATAAGACGGGAGCACGACCGACGGGCACGACGATTTGTCTGCTGAGATCCAGCGAGCAGGGGTCTTTCTGAACCCGGTGCGCAAACAACACGGTGGTTTTTACGTAAAGACATGGATGTTGGCGCTTACAGGTTAAGCGGTTGTTACAGCAGTCTTTCTAAATGCACCTAATAAAATTTATGTGTGACTACTGTGCTGGCTTGAGTGTCTTTCTTTTCGTTTTGATGTTACACTTCTAAATGAAATATCAATCAAAGTAAACCCTGCAAGAGAAATTTGTGGATAACTAGGACACAAACACTGCTGCATTCGTCTCACAGCCTGACGCAAGGCTCCATAATTACCTACAAATTACTCCTATATTTTCTCCGAAAAATGTTATATTAGGAATTAGCATAAAGAAGTACATAAAATTTAAGTAAAAACAACCTGGTAACTCTTCTTACAAATTTTAGCGGTTGTTGTGATAAAAGTGTATAGGCACTTTGTATGTACCGAATAAATGTGCGTGAATATTAGTCATTTTCGAATAATGAATAGAATATAGTCCTATTCGACTACGTGTTTGAGTCGAATAGTCGTTATTTGTGAATACGAATGTTTTCCGAATAGTGTTTGAATACTTCAAATCGCCAACTGTACGATAAATACCATCACGACGGCCATATGTAGACACAAAACACGAGAAGCTATAGGTAGTGGATCATGCTATGTGTCACAAGGGAGATAAACGTTTTCGGCTAAGCCGCCATTATTAGCACTCACCAGTAATTCATGAGGATGTCAATTAACTGCTTGTTCGCTCCCAATGCTCAATTTGTGCTTTTAATGATGAACGCTTCATCACATTTCATACTATAGGATGTGACTGATAAATGAGAATGGCTGTTCATAATTCGAAATGTATTTGACATTCCATTCAATTCACCTCTCATACTATTCGGTTCGTATTCAATTTGGTCTCGCAAAATACTATTCACTCAATGCTAATACCGGCTACTCGAAGGCGGACACTTTCGTTGAGAGCGCAGTTTGAACGTGGCCACATCATGACGAGAAATTACAATGACGCCTGACACTTCGGTACTGTCATCGATAAAATTGGCGTCTGCTTGGTCATTCAAAAGCGTACGACACATCTATTTCGACAGACTATACCGGCACATATTAGCCGTAATCGAAACTCTTTCAATATCTGCCTTTTACGCTCGACCTAAACCTCATCGAGGTCGTATTCGGTCGGGGTGATACTCGATAGTACTCGGTCGAGTACTCGATAGATCGGCCTATAGAGTTCGTCAATGTAGAGTATGAAAGTAAAGCGAAATGAAGGAAGTATGAAGTAAAGGGATATGAAAGTGAGCGAAAAGATAAATTGCCATAGGTGAGAGCCCAACACATGATGTTCGTTCCGCTCCTACCAGTGGCAAGTTATTTTTTGTCTACTTTGATTTCCCTTTACCTTATTGTTTTCTTTTTCAAATAGAAATAAAAATTGCCTTCCTCTATCTATTCTTCAATTTCATTGTTTGTAGCTTCGTATGTTTGAGACAAGCAAAAATATTATATATATATATATATATATATATATATATATATATATATATATATATATATAAATTGACGCCCTCAGAAACCCTTATTCCTTTCGGAGGGTATTACGCGAAACGAAGCTTGTATTTCATTTTTTTCTCATATAATTGGTGAGAAAGCCCCTAATAATTATTGTCCTTGACACCGAAATAGTTTGTTCCCGCTATCTATGGATAAATTTGTACAAGGACCCATCAGTTCTACTCAACGCTTCTTACCGTATCTCTTCTTTGGCGGTGTTTTTAGAAACCTCGCAGATGGTGACTTTACAGAGAAAGCTTCTATGGGCACGCTACTGCTAGCTCTTAAAGGGGCCCTGCACCACTTTTTATCGAAGGCTAGAAATTCTTTTGAAGTTAAACTAAACTGTTTCACCTTAACTGCAGCAAAAAAATACTTCAATGCGTCAGCAGAAGCGGAGTTATTGACAATCAAAGATAACCTTTGATCCCCTTCGCGGTGCTCCGGCTCCTTCTTCCATGCCTTGCACTACGAAAGCTACTGTGGCGCGGGGCGTGCCCACAACGTTTCGTCTGTTGAACATCAGCGTGGCGGGCAGTTCAAGTTTGATTTTGGATGTTCGTATAGGCGCCACTACTTCTGATTGAGTGCCTACGGCGCTTCTGATTTAGTGCCTACGACGCGCCAAACTCAGAGGCTATCCCTCAACTTACGGTGGAGTTCACCGTGTCTCATGCCTTTGCGGGAACAACAGTGTACTAGATATCTAAGGGCAGCTTTCTCGCCCCAAGTGGTAATTTGTACATTTCCTTTCGCACTATTTATCTCTACGGAAATCGCACATTTTCCTAGCGTCAAACAAAACGTCGTGTTTATGTTTGCTTGCCACGAAATTCGACCATGATGGCGACACACCTCGGAGGTGTGCAACTCGGGAAGCAGATGACCTGTTCTAGTCGGGTGTTGGCACTCGGGCTGGCGCCCCACGCGCCTGGAGCAACTGTGACCCGCAGAGACAACTCGGAGCACGCGGCTGAGCTGACCGAGCGGCTTCGTCACAGGCACCCGGCGACGGCGCTGGTATCCACGTTACGTAGCAAATGCAGCTACATGCATCTGTAGTGCTTTCGCTACGTGCGCTACAGTGCTTGCGCGCGCGCTCGCCCTCATGTGCTCCACTGTGGCCGTGTTACGTGGTGCGGACCGACTTTGTGCTGCACCAGCTTGACCGACGGTTAGTAGCCACATCCAAATTGCGCATTTAGAGTCGATGTCAATAGCTCAATACGAAACGACATGGAGGAAGGAATAAGTTAGGAGAGAGCATTACGTCACGCAGCCAGCCTTGGCGTACGCTTGCCGCCTTGGTGCCGCCAACAGACTCGGCCCAACACGTGACCTTTTGGGTCGAGTTCACGGAGCAAGAATCGAGATTTGCAGAGACGTTTGGTGCCCGGTACTTTTTTAATCCATGCGCACTTGTTCGGGGGCACTGCAGCAGCGCCGCATGCAGAGCGGGAGCCCTAAAATTTACCGCACGTTAGACGTGGCTATCACGTGTTGGGCCGACACGCCTGGCTTCAATCGCGTTGCACGATGCTCTCTTCAAACTTTCCTTCCTCCATGCGAAACGGTATCAGTTAAGGCATCTTAACTTGACTATCACGTTATATGTGATTATCTAACGTGACTATAACGAATCCAGATGCTGCCAGGAGTGAACGCGTGCTAGGAAGCGTACGTGTGGTCTGACCTTAAGTTTCGCGCGGTCGTTGGCTAACTGAGTGTTCAAATCAATAGAAATTAGTGAGACCCGACGACTACGACACCGATAAGTAGGCTGGCCAAACTTCATTTCTTAGGTAGGTGGCCACGGCCGAGCGTGAGCAGACGATAGGTGGCTTCTTCCGAAAGTACGTAATTCTTATCAAAATTTGAAACACAGATTTTTCGCTTACTTCAGCCTGTGTAGTAAACTTCTTCAAAAAATATACACAGTAACAGTATCATGAAACGCACTGATTCAAGCACATTTCTTGATTGAGGTCAGCTACCAGCCAATGGCAGCGCTCTATATGGGAATTTGTCCACTGACGTCAAGGGGCAGGCACTAACCGCCTCAAAGCAGGTAAGGAGAATGCCTCTGTTGAAAAGTGAGCGCGAGAAAAAGGTGACTTGCGCTCCGCTTGTGCGCCCCACGCGCCACGCACGAGTCCAAAATTTGTCTGGGATACTCGCAGCAACGTATGCTATCCGCATAATGTATTTTTTCACCATGCCCGAAGGGTGGTTCAGACCCCTTTAAAGGGGCCCTGAACTACTTTTCCTAGAAGTCATAGAATGACATCGCTATTACTTAGATAATCACTATTACCTCGGACTATTATGTCTTATCACTATTACGTCGCCTCACGAATCTCCTGCCGTATTTTTTTTAATCCTTCAAGCACAAGTTAGATGCAATTATCGGACCAATCAGCGGCTTTCTGTCTCATTTCCACTAGCGCACTGGAAACTACGCAGGGGAGACGGCAATGGGACGAAAGGCAGCAAGCAATGCGCCGTAGGGGCCACGCGCAGTAGACGCAGCTACGGCGACTATCGTGCTTAGAACGACAGCGCAAAGATGATATGGTCTTTCTGTCTTTTTGAAATCGCAGACATATAAATTCTTTAAGTTTAATTAACTCAAATGAGCAATAATTGTATTAGTGAGAACGTGTTCGCGATCACGAAATTAGCCAATAGCCTGTTGTGGTTTCTGCTGCTTGCGACGACGCTGCGTGACGACATCCCGGGAACGAGAGCAAGCGATCTTTCGCTGCTTTTGACACGAGATTGTAAATTCTCTGCTGCCCGCAGTGCAATAATATTTGGCTCACATGTTCAGAGGAGCCACGTCAAAAGATCGGCAACGTTTTCTTACTCTGTTCAAAAAGTGGTTCAGGGCTCCTTTGGTGGGCGAAATGATCTAAGGAACGTCGACAAGGGCCATTTGACCTGTCCTCCGACCTTGTAAAAATGGTCGCTCGAGTAAAATCACAGTGTCTGTCAATCCACCGAACAGCACAGTCCCAGTAAAGCAAAAGAGTTCGTGCACAGTGGTTTTCGTTCACGTTAAATGAAGCGCAGCTGGTTCCAAAACTATTGCGGCGTTCTCCACTACGATGTACCTCACCATAGCTCATTGTGCAGTTTCAGAATGTTAAAAGTCACAATCATTTTAAAAGGACTCTAAAGAGAGAAACTGCTTCCCCCGTACTAGTAACTTACCCTGTTGCAATACCAAAAAAGGCCACTCTTACCCGCGAGAGGAGGTTTAAAACCAAGCTTATTTTCACGGTTAAAGAGCAATCAAGCCCCAAATTGCGGAGCTGCGTTACTCGTGAATATGCATTCGCGTGAAGGCGAATATTAAAATTCAAACGGGTGATGAAAAGCTTCCATTCTTTCAATTAACCAACCTATTGCACTAAGTCTCACTTGCCACTACACAAAGTCTGATATATGGGTTGTTGCAAAATGCTCATTAAGTCGGGTGAAAGAGTGGGCAATCGTAATACGCTCATTTGTACATCATTTTGAAGCATTGATCTTATATTATTTCAGAATGTCTTCCAACCAAGATGCTATGGTCCATTCATCGAGTGTTGTTTTTGTGAAAAAAAAATAATAGATAAAGGAACAGCGGCAAACCAAAGCAGGTCTGGTGTTTATTTCCTGCTGCAAACAGTGCTAAATCTCTGAAAAGGGCAGTACTGGAACACTAACCAGCGGCCTATGATGTGAATGCACTACTACTGTACACTTACAATTTTCCATCCAGGTAATCGCGAACAGAGTGTGCGTTTGGAGAGCACTTATACGCGACTAATGTTTCACCGAGTCCGAAAATTCGTTTGCAATGCGAAGCATTCTTGTCGAATGTAGACCGGTTCCTACTGCCGGTATCTGACCATTTTCTTGGGCCCATTCCAAAGGCAGTGCAGTCTAACACAGCAGCTCAAACAGTGGCATAGGACTTCATTTGGAGCGCGCAGCGGTCGTGGGACACCGGTATTAAACGTAATGCTCATCAACCATATCATCCTTTTGCCTTTCTTTAGAAGTCTAGTTGCTCACTTAGTGTGTCAGCAAGATGAATTTTTGACCAAAGGAGTCACCCGCGATTTAACGAAGGTGGAGTCGTTAAAGGCACATTTTCGTCTACGGTTCCACTTCCTATGGGGTCAAAAAATATCTCCGTTGAAGAGACGTGGCTTCGAAAGATGCGTGGCTTCATTAAACTCAGCTTTTTTTTAAAGAGTGAAAAGAAGAAAAGCACTTGAGCGCATCATCGCACTTTTCGAGCGTTAAGACCTGAATACTAACGGAATCACCGCGGGCATGCCTCTCACGTTTAGTGAGGCGTACGGGACGCTGAAACTGTACTTTCAGGCAGTTTGACTCTATCTTTTTTCGTGTGCATCGATGAGCGAACTCTTTCGCTTAGTATTTCAAGTATGTGGGAAGTTGAAAAGTTTCTGGTGGAGGACATTTAGGCAATTTTATAACGCAGTTCCTTCGGAAATCGGAAACAAAAGAGCTTTGACTGGTGCAAAAGTGCTTCGTTAGTCAAAAATAATCTGTCGCTTATATTTAATAACTGCTCGAGCAGACTGTAGTAATAAATACAGTAACTTTTTCGCGTTCCAACCGTGGCCTGTAGCCAAGCGCTGTGTCAAGTGGTAAATAAAGTTACGCAGTAGACCTAAGTCTTCTGATGTATGACAAAAAATACTGTTTTGCTGTACATTAACAAAAATAACTTGCAAGTTTAATGTAGACGTGCCATTGCATTAATTTCTATCGTTTTCTCTAGATATACGCGTGTGCACATCACATTTTAGATCATCTGTTCAACATCTTGTTTTTGTTCCCGCAAAAATTCTCATACGATCAGTGGACCTCGCGGGCATTCTGAAATGTGTTGCTCCATCGCAAGGCACCTTCATACGTTCCGTGCAACAGTAAGACAGGGTTTATCATTATAATCCTGAATTTTGACATCGAGATCAGGAAAAAAGAAGATTAAATAATGCAGGATTGGACTGGGGCCTTAGTTGCTACGGGACTAATAAATGTTATTTTGCTATATTCTCAGCTTTCTTTGTCGGTAAATTTCGTGCAACAACTCGGAGCCATAAAAGCTTCTTCCCCGAAGTTTGGTGATCGGGAGCAATGACCTAACACTTTTCTTACAAAGAAGAAAGTTTCAGGTAAAGATATTGCACGTGGCATCCCCATTTGTCAGATCTGAGTTCATTTTCAGCCAACAGGATCGTAAAACATTTTCCAAAAACGTTTGTTCTGAAATTCTGATAAAAAATATTGCGTGAATATGCATTATAATCATGTGGCTTTCATTTGCGATGAGGTGCTCATTCACGGAAAGACTGCAGGGGGAGGACCTTGTCAAATCTACTTACAAAAAGGCGGCCTCTGTGTGCGAATCCGTTGAACAGGCACAGCGACAAAAGATGCAAGAATACAAGAGTGACGATCATGTGGGGGCTGGCGACAAGTTGCAGTTATTTATTCATCTTACTTTTTGTAACGATGACTGTAAAACTAGAAAATTAACTGAGAAATATCTGGGGTGCAACACACGGTAAATAAAATTTCAATGAAGTCGCTGCCTGATTGTAAGAAGAAGGAGCAGGAGGAGGGAGAAAGAGAGAAGGCAGGGATATCAGCCAGAAATGCATCTGATTGACTACTGTGAGAAAAACTTGGTCACTTAACTTCGCGGTTAACCGCAACCAATTCATTTCCTACTATGCGATAGTTATTCGCACGTTTTCAACGAAGCTGTTTACTAGTTGGCGGCAAATTTCTACTCAAGTGTGAAACTTTATTTCCGTGTAGACCACGTGAGTTACATCTGTATAGCTTCATGCTGCATTAAGATGGACATACCGTTAACTTTCATGTGTCCGTTCATTTAATTCCGGTTAAGGGTAGTCGTTGGTGCACGAAGTGACCACTACTTACTACTGCCCCTCAGTTTTTCTGCCCAGATAAAATCTGAGCAGTAAATGCTTCGTTACGTATAGCCTTCGCGGTGTAAACTGCAGTAGTTCTTCTGCTACAGTTTTCACTGCGTCTTTCAAGAAAGCTCACAATGTAAAACAGCACCGACACACTTTTAACTGCGAAGCTGTTTAAGGCCGAGGTGGAACCGTGCCGAGCGTTGATCAGTTTTGCGAAGCGCGCGCCAGCCACAGGTGGTCTGAGAGTGGCGAGGTTGAGAGAGGGCGCGCGCGCCGAGCGACAGGTAGGCGGTGTCAACGAGAGAGAGCGCGGTGTAGCGGCGGCGCGGTGCTTTCCGGGGAGAAATAGCGGGAGGGGGGGGGGGGGGGGGGGGGGAGCGGTGTCGTCTACCAAGCAGTATAAAAGCGTGCACGGCCGGCGCAGAACATTCCGACGTTCGGGGACGAGTATGGCGAGGACGACGAAGCAACTGTCTCCGGAAGAAGAAGCGGCGCGGCAGGAAAGACGACGGGAAGCTGCTCGAGCATGGGCCCAACGACGACGTGCCGACCCAGAGTTCCGACAAGGCAAGCCGAGGCTAATCGACGGCGAATGATCCGAAGACCCCGTGTTTCGATTGAGGGAGGCCGCGTCGCGGCAACGGTATGAAGAGACTCATCGGGAAGTAAAAGCCAAGTTGAAGCCACCAGCTCCGCTGTTTCATCAGTCTTTGCGACGTTAAGTCAGTGAAGCTGCGCTGATTTTTTTTTTTTTTTTTTTGCTAAGATAAACAAAGTGATTTTCGCACACCTTGGTCCTCCAATGAAGCTCAATTTGCAGCGTTAACTCGCCATTACAGCAGGCGTGCCTTTGCACCCGATCAGCACGGAAGTCGCTCCTCAAGTCGTGTTGCGACGAGCCAGCTGCCGCCTTGATTGAAGCAAGTGAGGAAATGGCCTTTCTTTCCTGAACTACTTCCAATTCCAAGACAAACGCACGTGACACTGCGGCCTTTCTGTAAATGCAAGAAAGGCATTGCCCACCGCTTTCTCTTCAATGATTTAAACCTTAGGGGGCACTTGATTGCCACCTTTGTAGGCTGTCGCAAGACAGCCGTCTTTCCGAGTTCAGTAATTTGCCGCTCTTTCTTGGCAGGCTGTTAATGTGTGGAATAAAAACGAACGAAACCTCCTATCCTTTTCTAGGAAGGGAAAGAATTTTTTATTTTTTTTTCCCTTTTGTGAGCCTTCCTCCACTTTGCGACGCTTTCACAGAATTCATTTGCCATAATCATCATCATCAGCGTATTTTTATGTCCACTGCAGGACGAAGGCCTCTTCCTGCGACCTCCAATTACCCCTTTGTTGCGCTAGCTGATGCCAACTTGCGCCTGTAAATTTCCTAACTTCATCACCCCACCTAGTTTTCTGCCGTCCTCGACTGCGCTTCCTGTCTCTTGGTACCCATTCTGTAACTCTAACGGTCCAGCGGTTATTCGTCCTACGCATTACGTGGCCTGACCAGCTCCATTTGGTTCTCTTGATGTCCGTTAGAATATCGGCTAAACCAGTTTGCTCTATGATCCCGACCGCTCTCTGCGTGTCTCATTTGCCATAATTTGTTCTTATGTTTACCAGAACGTAACAATATCGCACAACCTTATCAGACCCAGGGACGCGTAGCATCGAAGAAAGAGAGAAGGTGCTGCCCTCTTACCTCCCCCACCCCCCTTGAGATGTGTAGACACATTTGAACTCCGATTGTGAGCTTTCAGTGAGCGCCAGGTGGTCACCATTGGAACACACTTTTCAACTACTGCTTCTCTCTTCTTGGATGTAGTTTGAGCTCACTCTAGTGCACAATACTTTTTTTTTACAGACTCAAGGGTACAATGGTGTTGGCCATGGAAATAAAACAAACATCACCCTTAAGGGAAGGCTGCGAAAAGTTTTACAGGTATAGGTATAACACTGTGTATCTATACTGCAGTTCCTATTCAGAAATATGTACCTCCTATTACTTATGTCGCGTACAACAAAAGGAGGAAAGTAAGCGCGAACTTTTCAAAATTTATCAAAGGCGAAAAGCTGGAACAACAAAGAGAACGAAGATGTCTTTCTTCCTTCTTGTTCTATAAACGAAGGACTTGAAATTACAACACAGTGCCGACCATCGTGGCCACACCGGAAATATTTACACCCTTTGGGCATAGACAAGGCGGACAGGCTCATAAAAGTGAACATCGCACGTCAACGAAAAGGCGAGACGGGATGTCACAACACCCGTGGGCAAGCGGACAGGAATAAGCGAACACAGCGGCTCGCATATGACTTGAGTCGAAAAGCTCCAGGCTACCGGAATATATTGGTAACGTGCGTTATCTACGCGAAGTCTGAAAGCCGGAAGAAAGCCACGGTGCAACGAACTGGGAAGCCTAACGTCTGGGACACCGTCGGGATGTCACGTGGGGTGAAATGAGGATGACTTGGCGCCTTCCCACGTTTCGAATGCAGCGCTTGCGGCTGTTTACATATCGTACATATGGAATGACAGAAACTTCCTGGTAGCTGTTTGTGTATACATTTCTGAAGGATACCAACAAAGCAAGTCTTGCCTGCAAAACAATCAATAAAAAAACACAAAAAATTTGTATAGCGCCAGAGAAGCGACAGGAACTGACTCTTTCCATATAATTACTTGTTTCTGGGCTAGTTGATAAATACTTTGGTATGGTCTGAAAGACGCGGAACAACACAAAAATGACTGGGCAGGAAAAAGTCGTTTCTTGTCATCGTTTCACGTGTTTATTACTATCACTGTTTTCATTTTTTGAAGTTGTAGAGTGTGATGTGCAATTATTTTAGTGTTTTTTGTATTTGATATTTCGTAAAGTATGGGCGCACTCAAAAAGTCCAAATTGTTATGTTGAGATTCTTCTGCAACAGTCTATGCGTTAGAACAAGTCTTAAGAACCTAACTAGGCGGCGCTCCAAATCTTGGTCTTTCATTTTTCTTTTCGTACCTTCGTTTATTTCGTATTTATTTACTCCAACTTATTAGTTATACTTAGCGGCGTTTTGTAGTAAACATGCGCATACACGGACATTTTTGACAACGAAATGATATGTGTAAGCCAGCAGCATCGATCGGCCCTGTTTATCCGAAGCTCCCACAAAGGCAACAAAACAGTAATTTTGTTAAGCCTTTCATTATTGCCATTCCACGCGGGTCGGTGTTCCTGCTACAACTCGTGGAGGAAACATGGACCAAGAATTCCAGGAAATAGCTTTCATTCGGCTTAACTACCATTGGGCGCTCGGTCGGCGTCTGTCGAAGAACCCCCCCTATGCAACTCCACCTCCCAGTTTTGTAGCATTATCATAGGGGGATCGTGAACCGATTTATGTCGCAGCTTTTCGCCTGGAGGACCCCCAACAAAGTTTTTTTTTTAAAATAAAGTCATTGTCATTGTCATTTGCACAGGTGCGCGATTACAGATTGCCGCGAGTATACCAGGCATCGTGCGGGTTTCGGCCCTCCTCAGATGCTCTGTTTGATAGTTCGCGACAAATACCGCTGTAGAGACGGTAGAATCAAGCAGCTATCTATACTTTGGAGTTCTTTATTGCAATAGCAATTACAGGATCACTCCAGGTGAATTTTCGCATCGCTGTCGCCGTGACGTTCCGTATATAATTACGTACATGTATGCCATTTGTTTATCTACGCCATATATGCAACAGAGACGTTTCACTACTTAACCACCAAAGTTGCTCACAACAGGTCTTATGTTATTGGTTGAATTAACCCTCAAAACTTTTTCGGAATTGCAGCGCGCAAACAAAAGTAACAAACCATTTCATTCACAGCGCATGCCCTTTACCTTAGATCTTCTCAGACTACTAACAAGTACAAAAAAAAAAATATTATTGAGCCCTATGTAAAAGTCGTGTAACTTCATTTCTGCCGCTCTTTGCGGGCAGAGCAGTGGCGTTTATGCGATGTCAACACAGGCCTCACACGGCGTGCTAAAGCTGATCAGTGAGCCAGAAATGTTGGCGCTTCCGCGTGTATTTAGAACACTGTCCAAGGAGTTAAGCGCAACGCTTATCCTTCCTATTCGCTGTCAGATATTTTTTTTTTTTTTGACACTGCAGGCGAACAATTGAGTACCCCCAACGCCTCCCCTCCTAACGAGCATGCCACTTCAGAGCAGCGCTCGCCCTTCACAAGAGTCCGCTTCCGAAGTTGTGTACAGCGCTGCGCAAGCTTGCATGGGGCACATTCGAGCGCTTCAGAGAGCTCAGGGTGTTTTCACGTTTGTAATGCCATACTAGAATCACCGATCATCAAAAAAGATCACAACTGCGCGTCGCCCTAATGAATCGCTGTTTGTATAGAAGCTTTGACGCTAGCTCTACTGCACTCCACAAAGCAAAAATGTCTGCTTTACAATATAATGACAGGAAACACGCGCACGCAGCCCAACGCATGCTTACTCTTCGTGAATATGCCTCTCATGTCTTTCATCAGGGCTGCACGGATTTACAACATTATAGAGCCCGTTATTTTGCTAAGGGCGATGTGGTTGCACTGATGCTTTTGAAGTGGCCTTAGTAAGAAAGGAGGGGGGGGGGGGGGGGGGGGTTAGACGTGTGAATGAAAGGTAAGCACCAGAACGTGACTCAAAGAGAATTGGATGCGACTCATTACGACACACCATATGCGGCAAACAGCGAATCCAGAAATGTATGCTCCGCTTGCCGACAATGTAACCTTGCTGTTGAAACTGCAGCTGGCGTCTACCACTCAGCAGTGCGACCGTACAAATGCACGTATCCTTGTGTCACACGGGATTCCACGTCAGTGCGTCATCGGCTCAGTTTCGAGCACAACCTTAATAGCTGGAGCACGCCTTGCTGCAGCTACAGTGCAGGATTAAATGAAATGGAGCTTTGGTACGCGCGCAGCACAGGTACGTATTGCTGCTGCAAGTGTCATATATTCTCGAGAAAGAACGCTATATTTAGAAAGCTCTCTAGACAGCCTCAGGCACAATCTGCCGAATCTTGCGATAAGTTCTTGTTACTCTGTGGGCAAATAATGAGTTTCAAATAGCGCTTTTTTTTTCTACGTGCCAAGGAAAAGAAATGTTCCGCAAATGGGAGGAAGTATATCAATATTGTTTATAATGATGTCTATATTGCCTATAATGATGTATTGTATAATGATGTCACATTGTTCATAATGATGTCTGGAAATGATGATGAGGAGAATTGGTTGCTGGAGGCGGAGCTAGCCTTGCAAGAGTTGCCGGAAGTTGATGTGCTAGAGCGCCACTTAGGTGAAGTATAATTGATTGATTGATCTATTGAAGGATCGACCGAATAATAAATTAATTGTGTAATTATTAATTATTCTAATTAACTATGTGGTTGATTGATTGACGAATCGACCGATTAATAACCTAATTGTGTAATTATTAATCATTAGTAATTAAGTATGCGGTTGATTGATTGATGATTGATTGATGATTGATTGATTGATTGATTGATTGATTGATTGATTGATTGATTAGCGGCCCTTTGCAACTCTGGCGCTATGAGGGACGCCGTAGTGAATGGCTCCGGATAAGTTCTGACCACCATGGTCCCTTTACTGTGCACCTAAATCTAAGTACGCGAGCGTTTTTGCATTTCGCCAGCATAAAAAATTTGGCCACCACGGGCGGCACTCGAACGCTTAACCTCTAGTTCAGCGTCAGTACGCTAGGGAGCGACCGCGGCGGAGTCAGGTGCAGTATGGTCTTGAAGCCTGTCACAATAAATTTGGTACCACAACACATCTGATAACACAATGGTAGACTAATGGTGAGGCCGGATTTGAATCGGGGCGCAACAGGCTGCGCGCCATCTATTTACATATCTTCCTTCTATCCCACCTACACGGCTCGCCAATTGCCATTGCAGCTATGTATAACGGAGGAATTTCAGGAGGAGTAAAAAATCATCTCGCCTAACTGTCCAGTGTACTCCCGCTAACAGAATGTTACTTGCGTGTATGTGTCTAGCAAAGCCGCGTGTAACCATAACGGCTGTAGTTAGCGCTTGGTTCACAGAAAACGCACAGGGTCGAAAGGTTTCGTGCAAAGTTGGTTTTAGGGGTTCTTGCACCACTGATACACAGTTGCCTCCTCTAATCAAAAATGCGGAGAAAAAAAATCACAGCATATCCACGGGGTGAATGATGATGAGTGGGCGAAGCTCCGGAGGGAATCATCGGATCTCCCGCTTAAGGGGACGCTAGCACAAACGCGTTAGAAACGTGCAGTACTCTCTAGTAAGGGGGAGCGGCCACAGCGTCTTACGCAGCCATTTACACATGCCGGAACGTGCACCGCGTTTGCCGACGCCATCACATGACTGCCGAGAGAGTATACCCCCCGCATTCATAAACGCTCCTCGACTTGAACTTGACTTGCCACCGCTTTGGGCAGCGCGTTCGAAACGCGTTGAAGGTAAGGCGGAGAGGCCACAGCGTCTTACACCAGCTTCTTACACGGGCCGTAACGCGCTAGCACAAACGCGTTAGAAACGCGCTAGAAACGCGGCCTTTCGTTAATGTTGGGTATTTATTGCCATCGTGGTGCGTGTGTCCATGTCCGCTTCGTGGCGTAGTGGGCTAACGCCGCGCGCTCGGAAGCGAGGGGTCCCTGGTTCGATTCCGCGCTACGGACACAACTTCGGAATTTTTTTTCTCATTTTTCTCAGACTGGTTACACACTACTACTACGACGACGGGGACGGAACGGGTGCCGCTATAAGGAGCTTCGCCCCTAAAACATTGTTGGCATTGGCATGCCAACAATGCCTACTCAAGCAGACAAGTGTGTTGAAGGACCACATCGACCCAACGGTTCCTACAGATGACAAGGCCCGCTATCTCCGTTCGTGACGTCATGCACATCGCTCGAGCCTTACGGGTAACGTTCTCTGTCATCGAGAGCGTTATGGCAACAACGTGCGCATCTGAGAAACGAAGACAGAGATAAAAAGCGATGCAAGTAAACGCAGGAAGCTTATCCAGACGAACGTCTGGTTTGCTACCCTGCACTGTGGGAACGGGGATAAGCAGTATGGTATGGTATGATAAACTTTATTCAGGTCCTGAAGATCAACCCTTAGGATGACGCAGGCGGCTCCCACGTCGGGACAGTAAGGTTTAACCTTACCGCCGTGTCGTGGGCCTTCTGGACGGTCTGTACTTGATCTAAAAGCACTCCACTGTGAAGCACTCGCCACCACCAGTCTCTTTCCTTGTCGCAGTCGTGAAAGCCACAGGACATTGCCAAAGCATATGATCCAGAGTAATGATGCCATTACACTTCTCGCAATTGATTGGTACCTCTCTTTCTGGATATAGCTTGTTAATAACGTTTGGACTAGGATAAGTTCTTGTCTGTAACAATCTCAGAGTCACCGCTTGAGCTCTATTGAGCTTAGAATGTGGCACTGGGAATTCCCTTCTGTTCATGTAGTAATGCTTCGTGACTTCATTATATGTAAGTAATCGGTCCCTGTTCTCCTCCAGCATATTATTGGGGTCCTGGTCGCGTAGTGCACGGATAGTAAGTCCTCGTGCAGCTGCGTTAGCCATCTCGTTCACATTCCTCCGAGATGGATCGACAGACCCCATTTGTGCAGGAAACCAGCTGATTTCGATCCCTTGGTTGTCCATCTCACCGATCAGCTGGGCAGCCCTTTTGGTTACGAAGCCTTTGGTAAAGTGTGTAATAGCCATCTTAGAGTCACTGTAAGTTCGCGTCCACTTATTATTCCTTAAAGCCAATGCTATCGCTACTTGTTCCGTGACCGTCGCTTCTTTAGTCATGATTGTAATAGCATCCCGAGTGAGTCCATCGGCATCTACTACTACTGCCGTAAAGGCTTTCTTTCCTCTGACCCATGCAACATCTACAAAAGCCGCATGTTCTCTGTCCTGTTCTCTCCTGCAGGAGAGCTTTGGCCCTTGCCTTTCTTCTTTCCAGGTTGTGCACCGGGTGCATATTTCTGGGAAAAGGAGTCATCTTGATGATCTCTCTTATGCTATCTTTTAGTTCTACTGTGTCTTCCGAATTTTTGGATTCGCTTGGGTACCACCTTACCTCTTCGAGTGTTGCTCTACCTGACCTTGTTTCGGAAAGCCTCTCTCTGTGGGCAATTTGCTGAGCTTCAATTATTTCGGCTATTGTGTTGTGGATCATCTGGTGTGCTAACCGGTAATCCCACTGTTGTTTTGACAAGCCTTTTAATTAATCTGATCTTCTTTAGCTCTGTCTGTGTCCATCTAAGCATCCCTGCTACATATGAAAAGTGACACAAGGCGAAAGCGCGGACCAGTCTCATGGCGCTCTCCCTCCCAACCCTCTTTGTCAGTTAGTGATTCTCCTTAACAGCCTTATTACCTCCTCAGTCTTGCTTGTGATGTGTTGCATTGTTTTTCCAGTTTGCCCCGTTTGCCTCCAGGAATAACCCTAAGACTCTAATGGATTCGACTTGCTTAATAGTTTTGCCTGCCTTCGTGGTTAGTACTAACCTGGGTTCTTCCTCGGGAACATATCCCCTCGGTTTTCTACCCATTTTCCTGTTACTCAGTACTAGGAGTTCAGACTTCTCAGCAGAGCATTTCAGTCTCATGTCTTCTAAAATGGACTCCACCTCATAAATGCTCTCCTAAAGTCTGCTTTTCGCCTGTCCCATACTTCCTTCAGCGTTCCATATTGTTACATCGTCTGAATAAATGGTAAAGTTAATGCCCTCTATCCCGTTTAATCCCTTTGCCACTTTTGACATCGCCAAGTTGAAAAGCATAGGTGACAAGACCGACCCTTGTGGCGTCCCTGTGTCACCGAGATCCATCTTCGTTGATTTAATGTCCCCGAATCTAAGGTGTGCTGAGCGATGGCCAAGAAAGGCTTTAACCACTTTATAAAGTTTTCTGCCCAATCCCAGTTCATAAATGACCTCAAGTATTGCTCTATGCTTAATTTTGTCAAAAGCTCTTCGACATTCAACCCCAAGAGAGCTCTGGTGTGCTTTGGACTGGCTAAGAGCAATTTATGTTTGATTAACAACATGACATCTTGTGTGGACAAGCCTGGTCTGAAACCAATCAGATTATACGGTAGGATGTCATTGTCCTCCACATATTTCGTTAACCTGTTCAATATGACATGCTCCATTGTCTTCCCTAGACATGATGTTAACGAAATTGGCCTGAGGTTATCCAAGTTGAGTTGTTTGCCCGGCTTTGGTATTAAGACAGTACAGGCACCCCATTCTTCCATAATTCATTAATGTATGTGGTCAGATATTTTATGGAGTTGTCGTCCAAATTCTTAAGCAATCTGTTAGAGATGCCATCCGGGCCCGATGCTGACCTATTTAAATTTATATTACTATTATATTATTTATATAATATATATATAAATTATATTAAATTATATTATTATTTTATACATAGCAGTGACGCAATTTGTTGGGCAGTCTACTATTACTGCCGCGATACTCTCAAGCAGATGTAGCCATTGCCACAACTATAATCGGCACCGTCATGTCACATTGACCATCAGCAGCTTTGTCACTGTGTGGTTTCATCCACATCCGGCTCATACGGGGCAGCATGATTTGCATGGATCCAGTTTCGACAAGGACAATGTTCAGGACAAGATAAGGACAATGATAATAAAGAGACCTTAGTCGTTAACACGCTCGCAGATAAATGTTCACTAACCTTACTCAATGCCCTTCAATGGGCCTGTAAGGTATTTTGAATAAATAAATAAAGAAATAAACCGTCACCAGCGCCCGTACAGTCCAGTCGCCTTCAAGAAGCGCAACACGGCTTGTGGCCGTGTGCATGCAAGAGTGTTCAGGCCAAGGTCCGAGCCACAAACGGCATAAGGATGTCGCCCCCCCTTACGTCGGGACGGTTCTCCCCGACGTGGGTGCGGCCCGCGGCTCCGTCGCCTCCCTGTGAGAGGGCAACGGAGCTTCTCAGGACCTTCATTGAGTTCTTTGTCTGTCTGTCTACGTCACATCGAAGTGGGACATTTGCGATGGTAGTTGCAGCTGTAAAAAAAGCATCCAGTTTACGCAGATGACACTTCCAGAAACTCGGAGATAATCAACAAGCACAGCAATGACTTGTATACGAATTCAAGCTACACATAGAAATCTTATGGCAAGCAGGCTTAATAAACAAAGTTTATTAATCATGCCAAATTCACGTTAACAGTTGCTTTTTCAGGGCTTCCGTACAAATTGCGCACACAGGTTACGCGCACAGGTCACGAATTCAAGCGAGAGAAAAAAAAAAGCCAAAGCGCAGTTGCACCGTCGCTCAGAGCAACGCGTTGGAAGCACTGGAAGCCTCGCATTCGACGCTGAACAGTAAATCGAGAGCTTCTGAAAAAGTGTTGGGCTGGAGCCTGATCCTATTTTAGAGAAAACGTCGCGGCAGACCAGATTCTACGAAGGTTTGCGAGATACGCTTTTTCAACTGTGCCCGTTCTTCTCTACTGGGAACATGTGGTAATGCACGTGAGTTCGGATCGCGCAAAAGCGCATGTAAGAAGCCTTTGCGCAGCAAGAGGTCTTGCGCCACAGCACCCTACTATCAATTCGTGGAGCTGTGACGCAAGAGGAGCCGTTTAACGCACGTTAACACCCTCCCACGTGTCGACAGTTAACTGCATCAGTCCTCTAGCTTTACGCATAGGGAGCTGTGTCCTGTAAAAACGCGCGAAGAGCATATCTCGAAATAAACGTGCTCCGGAGTCCGTCAGAAGGTTAAAGGGCGTTATGAAAGACAGTACCCGGACCAACGAAGCGGATAGGGCTTCTCTATTTGCTGTTGCAGCGCTCCTGGAACAACTTGATACAAGTGCATGACGGCATGGGCCCAGTGGTACGATGGTGGAGAGAGTATTGTCTTATGCGGCATCGATGGAACGCGGACAGACTCGTGGCGTACGTGCAAGGGGATAAAAAGCAAAAGAACACTGAACAAGAAATTGTAAGTTAAAAGTATTTAAATAGAAAAGGAGAAGGGAAAATAGAAGAAGCAACTGTCTTTACTAGGAATGCTGCTCATTAAATTGCACTCTGGCATGCAAGGACGCAAGACAGGACAATGGCGCTTGTAATCCTGTTTTTATCGCAATAATAGAGGCGTTATCAGTTACACGTTCAAAGGAAGGAAGGCGAGATATGGCCATTGTTACTTCGAATGTATTTCATTCTTCTTTTTTTTTACTCTGAGTGAGCAATACATTTATTTGTGTGCGTGTTTTGCTTTCTCCGTCTCTGCGAGGCCGTTTCTTGGAGTGTGTGCGCGTGTGCGCGCATGCGCGCATGTTGCGTAAGGCGTATTTATTTTTTTTTTTTTTTGTTTCCGTGTTACTGGTGTAGCCTGCAGGTTTTTGTAGGCTCGATGTTACTTAGGCAACGACTCTGCAAGTTCAAGCTCGGCAGGAGTATATCCGCAGGCACCAACAGGCGCATTTTACAACTCGAAAGCTGTCAGTGCATTAAAAATCGAGCTCGCAGGCAACTTCGTCATTTATGGTGCCCACTAAATCTGCGTCTCTATGTCATACGCACATTGTGTGGCCACCACTCTCCATAAAATGCGTCCTATCATGTTTTTCACGCCGAATGCTGTCTTGGAATGCTCCCTAATTTCACGGAATTTCAACGTTTGCGCAGATCGAAAACAAACATGAGACCACCCCGGCACTGTTATCATCGTCATCATCAACCTATCTATGCCCACTGCAAGACGAAGGCCTCTCCCAGCGTTCTCTAATTACTTCTGTCTTGCGCCAGCTAACACTGTCCCATGCCTGCAAATTCCCTGCTTTCGTCACTTACAACGATCTCACCCAGCACTATAAGTTAGTCAAGAGAACCATGCCACTACCGCACAAAGCACTCAATAAAGCACAAGAAGTCACGTACAGGCGGCTTCAGACGGGCACCTACCCATGCCCGGCATTTCTCAACAAAATCTTTCCGGACGCGCACCCTCACGATTCGTGTCGCTTTTGTAAAGCCCTGCTCACATGCTCTGGGATTACCCCCTGGCGCCGGGGGCCAGGACCACCAAGGAAGAGTGGGACCGAGCTCTACGCTGATTGGACCTTGAAGCACAGCTCTGGGCTGTGACGCGGTAGAGGGGCAAGGCTTCTCTGTCCCGACGTGGGAGCGGCCCGCTGCGCGCTAATCGCGCCCACCGAAGATCTCAATAAATTTGTTCATCCATCCATCCATCACAGCTTCATTTCTTCCGCCTTAGGTCAGCTATAGAATAACGGCTACCCCCGTTTCCTCTCTAATCCACACCGCTGTCTCCCCATCCCTCAACATTAGACCTATCATTTTGTGGTTCTATGGCTCACGTTTATAAGCACGACCGTGTATAGAGAGACAAATACCGTACACTAAAAACGCCAACGAGTTTCAGTTTATGCACCCGAGTATTGCATGCCGTTGGCTCAAAAAAAATACAGAAAGAGTTGGCTCTTGTGGTGTACGTTGTCGATCTGTGTCTCGGTGTGCTCTTCTATTTCGGGGCTATTGTATGCATTATATGTCTTACTAATAGAAAGCGAACATATCGACACAAAATATTCCCGTACAGAACCTGGAACAAGCTTGAAAACGAAAGCTATCACCACTTCTGCGTAGCACAACATCTCGCCGGAGTAAACAAACAAACAAACAGACAAACAAGCACAAAAAATGCGTGTGTTTCATACGTTTGCATATACAGCAGACATTATGCTGAGCCAATGCAGAGAGCAGAAAGCATGTGAATGCGGAAAGAATCAAAAAGAAAAAAGAAAAGATATGAACAGATTTTTTTTTCATTTCGCTGAACATGCGAGGCGAGTTGCTATATAAAACCGTTTATGAATTACCGGCCCTCTTTGGGCATCAAAGCCAGCTTATATACCTTTCATCGAAAAGTCAACTTAATCTAATTGCTATTGATAAAAGTGGCAGAGTGAAACACTCTCACTCTTTTTTTAACCTTGCCAAGAATAGCACAGTTTACCGCTTTTTCTGCTGATGTGTGAAAATTACTTTCTGCGAATGTATGAAAATTACCAGCTTTCTTTTCTTTTTGCTCGGTATCCCCTTAAGTGCATCGACATAGCTTCAAAGACTGCATGGTCAAAAAGTAAAAGACACTAAGGGAGTTTGGAAACTATGTTGAATTCACCGCCAAGCGCCGCATGCAAATTAATCATTCTAGTCATAAAAGAAGACTACATCACGGATCTTCAAATATATTTAAAATAAAGAGACAAAAGAACAAATGCACTATACCCGCAAAAGTAAACCATTTCTTGGTGCAAGAAAAAGCTGCATATTTTTCCTCCCGCTCGTGTGATTTTGATTATTGCTAAATGTACATGCAAATAATGCCTTATAATTACAAATAATTATTCCTTGCTTTAGTCGTTATCTTCGCTTGCTCCCTTTAAGACGGGATTTGAAGTATAACGGTGGCACCTGCTACAGCGGCTGGCGCAACGCTTTCAGTACGTTAGACCACTAAAGTCTACCGCACCGCAAAATGATTGTTCTGCAACAGCGAAGGGGATAAAAGTCAGCCTTTTAATTAACTCAACAGTGAGCCGGTTTGCTGGATACGCCAGCAGGCCCGCCTCCAATTCTCGCCCACACACCACGTACTTCTCTTTTCAATACATATTAAAAACCTTCAAAACGATAAACACATGCGGCAGCGAAATGCACTTAGCGACCCTGGTGTACCTACAAAAAAAGGCCTTCACATTCGATTTGTTGTGTTTAGTTTTAAGAAGTGCTCTATACGTTCGAGAGGAAATTAAATATTTTAAAGACTCGGGCTCTTGGAGCTCACGTTAAATGAAATATTGCTGGCTGAAAGCAAATGCGCTTGCACATCACGTTATTGTTTCTCGGTATAGATCGCTTGGTGTACCCCACTCCGCGGTTCCTTCGCAGGATAGACCCAAGACTTCCCGCAGTCATGCCTCAAATGCGGAGCCGATTCATGCTTTTTCGATCACAGTGCTCTGACTGTGTCCAGCCATAGAAAACTCTATACTTGCCACAAAGGAACAGTGGGAAGGAATTCCTCAGAAGCGAAAACCACCACATCCAGCTCCAGGCAGTCCAGAGGGCCCACGACATCGCAATGGACTTCGCCTCCCGGTGCCATCGTGGGCGGAGCCGCTGACTTGACCTGAAGGAGCTTTCGGCTCCCCCGGGCCACAGTTTCTCAGAACCAACTAAAGTTCTTGTCACCGTCATCGCTTTGTGTGCCATGGAGCGCATCATCATCAGCCTATATTTAAGTCCACTGTAGGACGAAGGTCTCTCCCTACAATCTCCAATTAGCCCTGCCTTGCGCTAGCTGATTCCAACTTGCGCCTGCAAATTTCCTAACTTCATCATGCAGCACATATGCTGGCTTAAATGCGACCCACGCAAGGAGAGCCGGGTACTTGTAAATGGTTTTACATAATAGCTTGCCTCGCATGCCAGCGAAACAAAAGATTGCCGTCTTTATCTTTTCTTTCATCTTTCTGCGTTCACATAATTTCTGCTTCCTACATGCAATAGGCGGTGTGCAGGACCATGACCCAGCGACGATTATCTCTTTCGATATTGGAAACAGATCTCGAAGGCTACACTTCTACTGGCTACATGCCCCAAAAGTGATTCGGAAGCCGGAAATAGACGCCACGTTTTGGACACCACCTCTGAGCGACAAGAATAAGGATAACGGGGAAAACTCAATTTCTAGTTAGAACTGTAGAAGCAAGCAGACAAAGAAGGCGGTGGAAGCGGAGGAAAATTCAACTGATACTTTAACATTTCATCTAAAGGATATAAGAAAAGAGGAAATAAAGGCTGACGAAAAGATAACTTGCCGCAGGTGGGAGTCGAACACACACCTTCCGTAATTACGCGTGCAGTGCCGTACTATTCAGCTACCGCGGCGCCATTCTTCCGTCAACTTTCTTGGGGTTCAGCGCTATTTAAATAGAGCTCCCAACGATCGCTTTCTTGGAGTGAGAAAAATGGATCACGGAGGCTCTGTTTTTTCAGGCTGCATACACGGAGGCTATTGCACAATCGCAATAACGCCGTGGTCGTTATATTTTGTACATCACCTACCTCTGCATGTGTACTTCATGTTAGCCAGCGCCCCCTCACGACCATGGTGGTGGATACAGGGCTACGAATTCGCAGTGACAGCACGTAAAATAACCGCCTTAACCGTTGTGCACGTGCAAAAACATGCAGCAAGCTTTTGTACCCGAATTAAAAAGCACGTCTCTCTTGATATTGTTACGGCGCAATCCGTGTACGGATCGCCGCGTAATAATATCTTACAATAAGATACCAATCGTCATTTTCAATTATAGATATTTCATAGTGAAGACATATCAGCGAACATTCATTAAAGCACTTCAATAAAAATAAAGCGATTTATTTTTTCTGCAACTACATTATTCGCACAAGTGAACAAATAACGTGCCATAATCACGGGATAAATTTGTAATTAACTCTGATTAGCTTAAATACTTTTAATTTGTAGATGAGGACATATACTGCAATTGCGGTAATTGAAACAGGTAAGCTACTGCTCAAAGGTAGCAAAGTTTTACAATGCTTAACTGGGCTTGCTAAAACAAGCGCGACTTTTCAAGATACCGACCGCAAGGTTGCAGCGAAAGCCGCTTCGTTGGGAATTAAACGTTTTCACAGCTGGTCTTTCAGCAATACAGGGAAAAACCACATCGAACACCAACCTACAGTCGCGAGCAAAAGTTTAGAGAGCACAGATCATGCCGCAAAAAAAATTTACTTCAGAGCCCAGGCATGCAGGCTGAAATCAATTGGTGCAGCCTGCATGCGACGGTTCGACAAATGCAATGCATTCAGAGAATTCTATATTGTGCTAATTACTGTGCTTTATTACACTTAAAATTTTTTCGGTGATGCCGTGGTCCCTAAATTTTTGCTCGCGGCTGTACATCAATAATATATTAGGAAAGAATATGTTGAGACTCCTGTTATATTCTCAAGATGTCAATGAAATGAACATGACTTTAACGTTTGTCTTGAATTGCGCAGTTCACTATATTTAACTATAATTAGTGAGTTAGATAAATGAATAGGTAAAACAATGGTCGCTGACTATTGCGCCATATTTACGAGTTCTGGCGTGAATAACGTGTCACCAAATAAAATGATCTCCTAATGTCCACAACAGTTTACAGTATTCGCGTTACTTCTTCGATCATCATCACCACCATCGCCACCAATACCACCACAATCATCAGCCTGCTTACATCCGCTGCAGGTCGAAAGACTCTGCCAGTGATCTCCAATTACCCCCGTCTGGCGCCACCTCACCCCATTTTATGTTTGCGAATTTCCCAATTTCATCACGCCACCCCAGTCTCTTCCGTCCTTGGCTCCACTTTCCTTCTCCCTTGGAACCCACTCCGTAACTCTGCTCTAACTACTTCGAAACTCCACAGCATGCAGACAGACAATTTCAGCAGAAACGAAAGATGCGTTGCTCCATCGTCACAATGCGTGAAATAAAAGACTAACGTCAGCGATTTTCCGTACCACTGGATTTGCTTGCCACTCGCGCCGGAGACGTGTAATGTTACCGCGTCTGAACTTCCCTGGAGAAACGGAACTTTCTTGAGCAAAATCAAAGACACAAGGAAGTGAAGAAAAAAGGCGAAACTTCTTTATCGCAAAGTGAGGTTCGCAAAGTTGTCAGTTCCGCAGCCTTATTCTACCGCACATCTGAATTCCGCTTCTGTGGCTTGCCAGCAAGGTCTCCATTTTCGAATCCGCGATTTGATGCCCGTGAATCATGTAGGCAGATGAGAAAATAGGGGATTCAAAAATTTTTCGATGAGAACTCAGCAAAACAAACAGGCAGACGTTGGAGTAACTAAGTGCACGGCAAATCCCGACAGGTCGCTCAAGCTTTAGTAATCGGAGAATATCAACCTTTGAGGGCTCATTTTATACCGTATGCCGTTGCCTAGGCTTCTTGACAAACAAAAAGAAAAAAAAAGAAAAATTGCTTCACCAAATCTGAGTACTGATGTCTTCGAGTTATTACGTGCCCTTTTCTTGCCTTCTTTATTCAACGTTTCTTTTCTCGGTGTTTGAGGTTATCTCTGGTTTAGCTGAAAGAGGAATCGGTGAAGCGCAGGGGCACCGCTTCTGCAGCCTGTTTTCGAAAAATGGTTCCTGGTTGTTTTCTCTCTGCTTCTGCGAAAACATTCAACCACGCACATTCCTTATTTTTAAACTTGCTTTCTTCTTACTGCTAAGGCACGTTGTTTTTAGAAAGTTGCTTTTGGAAAGTTACATTCAAAACAGCGCCGCCAGACCTTGGCCGTGACGCTATTTGCATAATGAAACGTGTCTGCAGGGACAGAGCAGTTTCGATACTGTCTCTTATGCTTTACTAGAGGACTTGATATGAAAATTTCGGGCTCTGAGGACGGTGAAACTGTGATTACCGTCGTTACACGGGCGTCTGTGCTTCATTACCAGTTACAAGACACGCGTATGTTAGCATGCAAGTGCCTTGCCATAGAACGCACTAATTTTGTACGGAGATGGAGACATTGAACCGGCGTTGATCAATCGCTGGTCGTAACCCCAAGGTCATCAGTGGCTGTAGCAATCTGCTCCTAAACACAAAGTCGGGGGTTCACTGCCCAACCACGGAAGCCACATTGTAATGGGGGCAGAATGCAAAAGCTCCTGTTCACTTTGCTTTGCACCTTAAGGAAACCCCGGACGTAAAATTTCATCATTGGCATTACGCTACGACGTCGCCACTAGCCCAAGCTTATGCAGCTATTGCTTTGAGACATAAAACGTCCACAATTATCAAAAACTGAACCGCAAAGTGAGAACCACTTTGCGAACGCACAGATTTTAGCATAGTTTTTACCATAGCGTTTTAGCATAGCGTTTTTAGCATAGCGCGTACGAGCACACAAGCCAGCTAAGGCCACGCTAAACACGCATAAGCATGCACTTTTGGGATAGTTGGTTCATGGCTTTAACCGAAAAAGCGCTAAACAACAGGAAGTGAGAATGGGAGAGACAAAGGCGTCGACTAACAACCAAATATTTATTCTTTCACGCACTATATACATATACAGGGTGCTTTTTGTTTAGCTGCACCAAATTAAAAAAAATTGCCGGCGGCAGTTAACAAAATTCTAACCCTTGATCTATATTACTCGATGAGACGACCATTACTTCTACGAGAAGTCAAAATGACTAATTGAATATTAAACATAATCACGCTTATTAGCTTTTTAATTAATTACTTTATGGCGCATATCTTAATTTACGAATTGTAGCCAGTGAATTCTCAAAGAAAATTCACTTGGAACCAATTCCGAGTTCTAGGGCGTAACACGAGAATGCAGCATACAGGTTGATAATATTACACAATGGTTTGTCTTGACTTTAAATTGGCACGATATTATTCTCTGTATTCTTTGTTCGAAACTTTCGTACCGTATGGTGCACAACTATCAGTTAAGAGAAGAGCAGCCCACGCCGTCTATCTATAGGCACCAACTAACCTTGCTTGTATATAATTAAAAGACAACACTGTGGTGTCCAAGGAGTATGCAAGGAATACAATGACGTATCGATAAAGGACATAACTCATATGACGACTTAATAACAGCAAGCCCATGAGATGAGCGAAAATATATATTGTGTCGTATACACTCTCCGTATCTGTGGACTCTCAAGGTGCTTACTCGTAAAACCGGAAATCGCTATGCTGGGTGTTGGGCCTTGTGCGCCGGAATAGTACTAGGTCGTATATGTCGCCCGAACCTTAAGGTCCCTTAAAGCCTTTGACGCGTTCAAATGAGATCATTTAGTTCTATAAACTTATCACTGCGAGGGAAAAACATTAGAGAGAGGGGAGAGACAAGACAAAGGCAGAGAAGTTAACAAGGTTGATCCCGGTTGACTACCCTGCTCTGGGGAACAAGAAAACAAGACTGAAAGATTAGAAGAGTGGAAGTTTACAATATTGATACGGGACCGCCGCAGATAAATGCCACCTCAGCGTGGGTGAAGTCACGACGAGGAAAACGAAGTGGTGTCGATCTCTGCGTGTCGATCGCCACGTTAATCCTGCTTGCACTAACCTAGTCTCTATATCTTGTGAATAGCTTTCCGATTGTGCTTCACGCAACATTATGAACGTACACCCAAGCAATGAAGTGGTCTCTTGGGTTGCATTGTGCAAGGCCACAAAAGCGCTCCTGTGTTTATTTAGATGCACCAGCCTATAAGACTACTTGTAGCGAACTGAGCGATGAATAATTAACACAGGTGTCACTGGTTCACAGAATGCTCGCTTTATATTTGTCTTACGCCCGATGCCAAAGACACAGGAAAAAATGTACGCGAATCTACAACTCGCCCAGCTAACTATTTTGGAGTAAATGTGTCCAATTTCCCACCTTTATTTCTTTCTTTCGAGAATTTGCTTCCGTTCCTCTTCAGCGTCTTACACTATTAACCAAGCGGCCACACAAAGGGCCTTAACTCGGTCCTCTGTTCATTCGTTGGCAGCCGTGGCATCCAACTAGCGTGCGCCAACGGTCAACGTAACCGTACTGGCTCACTGGGACGCACGAAGACGCACAAGGAAGGACAAATGAGGTCATTGTGACCTAAATGACACCTCTGCGTCGCCTGGCGTCTGGGGCATCGCAGTGTTCGGCTCACCGCTATGTCGGCCCAGTCGTCCGGAGAATGCCGAAGACGAAAGTGCAAACCGCTGTTATCGCGCGCAGCCAAATGGTCCGTCAGGACAGACAGTGACCCATTTTTACGCCGCCCTACAGGGCGTCGCCTGTCTCCTTCGTTTCGTAATAATTGTTGGGGCGAACGAATAAACAAAATCGCGTACGGTCGCTGAGTCACATCAAACAACTTTCACTTGAAATACCGGGCTTATTCCTTTATTACAGATCAGAATTGTCGGCAAACATCAAACATCAAAGTACAGTGCGTCGCCAGCTTCTCCTCAAAGTTATCACATGAATTAAGGACGTTAATAGGTTATGATAGATGCTGCATTGGAGGGCTCGGCGTTAATCTTCAGCAGCCAACGTTCTTTAACGCGAACCTATATCTCAGAACATGAGCATTTCTGCATTTCTCCCCCATCAAAATGAAACCACCGCGGCTGGGTATAGAACTCGCGACCTCGTGCTCAGCCACAGACCAACACAGCCAGTGGCGTTCTTGGTGAGTACATCGAATCCGCACTACATCGAAGCCTTGACAGGCCTCGAGTGCTTATACAAACTGCCACCCTATTATGTAAGCTTCCCGCGCAGCCCAAGCAGCTCTACGATAGCGGGACTGTATTGCATCGTCTGTGATATTGTTCATTCGTTCCGGAGAGTATAAAACCCGAACTTTGTTTTTCGAAAATGAATCCAAACTTTGTAAAGCCCGAACGATGCTTGTTGCGCGTTATGCCATGTTGCCTTTGTAACACGGGGGCAGGAGCCCTTCAAGCTGCGTCACAGGAGCTTTTACTTCGGCCTACGCTATTTGTTGTAAATGGTCTGAAAAAGAAAGAAAGAAAGAAAGAACGAAAGTAGACAAGCAGCCAGATTTTGCCAGAGGATCAGATGGAGATGTGGGAACACGTGTTTCCTGCTATCCCATTTCTCGAGGATAAAGTACTACGAGTGATTAAAATTACTCAAAAATTCTAATTAACGTGATAAAATACAGAAAATTAAACAAACGGTGGATGAACAGATGTCGCACATAAGCGGAAGATTGAAAAAGAAAAGCCATTTCCCCGCTTGTGAGAGAGAAACAACTTTATTTATCCCATCTTAAAGGGAAAGGGGCTGCGAGAAGAAGGCGAGAGAGGTGGTCCTACTCGCGGTAGGCCACCTCTACCACCTCAGCCCACCTCAGGATAGCTCCCTGAAGTTCGGGGTTGTGGCTGCGCATGGCAGCCTCCCACAGCTCCCGACTACTTGAAAATCTACGAAGGTTAGGGGGTGGGGAGTGTTTCTTGAATTGCCACATAATGTGGTTTAGGTCCGCTCTGCTAGCGGGACAAAACTTGCAGGCTGAGGTAGGATATATTCCCGGGTGAATTTTGTGACGTAAGGCAGGGGAAAGAAAAGTGCGAGTCTGTAGTTCACGCCATAGCACCTCGTGTATGCGTGATGACCGATGCATTAAAGGTGGGAGGGTTCGGCGACCTAGGCGGCAATGCCCGCAAATGTCGTGGTATGTAAGTAATTTGTCTTTGGAGGTAAAGGCTGGAGGGAGATTATTGGCGTCCGAACCATCCCCTAGTCTTAGCCTGTGCTCAGTTCGTGAAAGCTCGAGCACTTGAGTGGGCTGTTTCCTTGCCGATTAGGCCTGCGGGAGCAGGTTTCGAGATTAAACTCAGAAGGTGGGATGGCGGATTACGGAATAGGATGACTAGGGCTCTGCTGCAAACCCTACCCGCTCCAAAGTTGTATATGGCAGTTTTTGAGTCGCGCACTATCACAGAGTAATGGGGTATTGTTGCGGCGAGTGTCACCGCCGCCTGTGCCGCCTCCTCAAATCTGATGAAACAGCGAAGCTCTGCAAGCGTAGGTGTATAGCGTATTGGGTATGACGCTCACCTTCAGACCGTAAGTAGCCGGGTTCAAATCCCGCCTCGCCAAGAAAGCTTATATTGTTTTATTTATTTATTTCTCTCGCTCCCTACCTGTCTTTCTGCACCCTTCTCCTCCTAGGCTCTGCTTTCACACTCTCCCAGCTCAGCGATGCTGCGCACGACAACGAGACCAACCTAGCGAGGCCTTAACAGCTCCGCTGTAAAAAGTAACAGTGGGTTCGAATGTGGCAACATAAGGTCATTTCAATGATAAGAAATCTCAAGAACAGGGGACATTGAATTTGCACAACATATAACTACATTAGGAACACTGACAGAAAAAAAAACAACGTTCAAATTGTTTTCGGTCATAGAAGAATTAACAAAGCCATTTACACAAACAACTGTCTTGGCATTTCTAGGAAAGCCTACGGAGTTTCAGCATGCACTGTGATACGAATTTCACTTTCATTACTTTTCACATCTGTGTGGGACTGATTCACTCAAGGCTATTTTGTGGCTACAAAGAGTTTTGATATAACGGTCACGTGGGATCTGTATACAGAGGATACCTCGACTTCAAAAAAAAAAAAAAAACAGCAGGGTCAAAAGAGTACGACAGAATTATAGCATACAATTTCATTTAGTCGAGCGACAAGAAAAGCAACGTATATTGGATGGAGGTAATCTTATTTATTGGTTTCGTTTTACCTTACAAAGCTGCAAGGTTCGTTGTGAGGGGTGCAGTTGTGGGCGATTGTGAATTTTGATGACCAGGAATTATGTGAAATGTTCCAGAAATCAAAGATACACAACCATATTTACATTTTGCCTGGTCTGTAGCACGCTGGTTCGATTAATTGACGCGAGTGGAACACATCCACCTGACTGCAGTCTCTGCGAAATAACCGCGTTATGGTAGGTATCCACAAAATATTGCTACCCCGTAGCCGAGTTGAGAAGGTTAGCACCACCATTTTATTTTCGCACATACGGCAATTTCCCTCCTGCATACAAATTAGTTCAAAAGAACCAGCTTTAGAAACAGTGAGTTCGGTAAGAATGAGTTACTTGCAATTCTCCCGCTGCTAAAATTAATCATGCACTTCATTTTGTGGCCATTTCTATGCGACGCTGTGCCGAAGTATTTTATTAAAGTTCCCTACGAAGCTGAAAATGAGGGACAGAGAAACAGCAGTAAGCAAAAGGACATAAACATCCTTTTGGTTCACTAAGCTCTCAAAACTTAAATACAAGTGAGACAGCATTTGTCTAAAGCTATGGCTGTGTCAAGTAGTGCGCCCGCACGTTAGGAAACTTCTGCCTTTTTCTTCAAGACTCAAACAATGCACTTTTACTTTTGTAAACCAGCTTTTTTTTAGTGTAGCGAGTGAGTTTCTGCAGATTAAAATGGCTAACAATCATTTCTTTAAAGGACGATGAAAAACGTCAAAATTAGGAGCAGCTTTCTTTCCTTTGAATATGCGGATAAGATGATAGGCTATTTCTTCTAAAGAAATATATCGCTTTCTCCATGAAGTAAATTATTGCCAGAGCTATTCGAAGCGCATGCAACGTGTTTCAATTGCCTGAAACATAAACAAATATTGAAAAGTACACAAACAAACGTAAGAGTGCATCTCGGTACGGGTACAAGCATTGAACAGATGTGTGTAGGCGAGAAACAGGGGACGACAGGCTGAAATGGACGTCAAGGGAGCTAGCGGTGTGTGTCATGGAATCACCGGGCCAGCGAGAGACACTGGCCGTTGACCCCAAAAACATATGATGCGTTAGAATTTTTGTATACAATCCGTCCACTGAAATTGAAATGCGCAAAACGGGTAGCTTTTCGCGTTTTCCTTTAGGCATGCTACTTGTGTTGGCCTCTTACAGCAAAAAACGAACATAGACCGCGAGGATGAATTAGTTTTTGGGCGTGGCCTTTGAGATTACAACGAAGGCGCGACGGTGAAATCTCGGGAGCCATACTTCGGGCCTGAGCAGGAACGAAGCCGGAACTTAAAAAAGTCAAATGAACTGCAGAGAGAGAAAGACGAAATAAAGAAAAAAGACATGTTAACCCGAAACAAACGAAAGCAGTTTGCTACCCTACATTAGAGGACAGGGTAAGGGGGGGGGGGGGTGGCAGAAGGATAAAGAAATACACATAGACTGCACGTAAACTCGATCACAGCGCAATATAAGAGTTTGCACTAGTCAGTGGTAAGGTGACTTGTGCAGGTTTGTTGCCTTTAGGAATTGTAGCAATGCTTTCGCAGCCCTCTGATGCGATGAGGTCGGCTTTCCAAACTAACAATGAGAATGTTTTTAAGAATGGCCTGTCATCAACGCGAGCTATAGCGCCGTCGCGAGTGAACGGCTCTGTGCACTGTGTCTCAGGACATTCAAACTAAACATATTTTCAAACAAACATGTATTTGTATTTTCAATATGAAAATCCAAACAGTCTGCAGAGGAAGCGAGGCTGCTAATGTGTTAAAATGTATGCTTCAACACAGCTACTGGACATATGGGGAGAAGTTCAGATGGAAGGCTACAGCTCTGTATACAAGTATTATTCTCTACTGCAGTTATTTGGCCTATCCTTATGGCCGATCACTGCCGTTTATAGGCTTTGCCGTCCCACTGATAGGGACAAGGTTATGTGTTCGATATGGGGACACATTCTGTTCACAGAGATAAATGTAGTACGGTATTGGGATATAGGCATTCGTTAAAGAAATGCAGGTGGTCAAACTTTATCCGGAGTGCTCCATTAGGTGTCTCTGGGAGCCCTAGCTTTGCTTAAGAACGTTAAACCCAATCGTTCAGTCAATAGGTCAAACGTCTTTGGCATAGCGCAGCAAATTTATTGTTCTCTGCATAATTATTTAGGAGTAGCGTAAGCATAAATAGAAAAAACGTCACAAGTACTTCCATCCCATGAATTCGTGGACAATACTGCGGGGAAAAAACGAATGTCTGTGTTACGAACATTGTTATAAACTGAATGCGCGTGCGCACAAATTCTTACCTATAGTATCTGACCAGTTCGTTCAGGGAGCAAGCAATGAATGAAAAAAGTGATAGTGTATGAAAGGGTCTCCGAAAAGATAACCTGATAATGAGGTGCGATTGGCAAACAAAAGTGCATTTTCAAGGCTTGATGAACTGTGGTCACTTTTTTTGGTAGCCCATTGTTCTGGTTTTACTTGATAATAAAGACACAATGCGATGGACTTTTTATTCCTGTTTCCTGCTACTATGGAGTAGGCAGGCGTTGTGCCCCTTCCGGTGGAAAGTTGCCAGCCTGCTTCTCGCTTTCTCTTTCTCTCTTACAAGCACATAGATGTTTTCGCACCAAATAATAATACTAATATGTGGATTTCCAATTAGGTCATTTAGGTTTGTGATCAAAGTGACTCAAACGCGACTGCAGCAATAAATATTTAGAGACAAGACCACCGCAGTCCACTGAACAAAAGTAGCGAAAATAACCAACCGACAATCACCCGTCCGCTTGTTTATTGCACGGAATTCTTCGCAACATATATGGGCGATTAGCCTCGATTTGCTATTTATTTAATCATTTCCGCGTTAGTCCCCGAGAACTTCCAGACGTATGCAGTCCAGCTCAGTAACATGTTAATAATAAAAGCAAATCACATGGTGTTCTGCCAGTGCTTCTGCACTTCACTAGCAACTAAGGGAAGTGTAAATCTTCCAGCGACTCCTAACAAAGGATATAAACTGCATGTACTGATGTTTGTATAAGTTCTTGCAAATCAGTCTCTATAGAGCGAAACCACCTCAAGGAGTATTTGTGGTCATCCAGGTCTTAGCAGTAAAACACTTTATCGGTTTAATAAGTGTATCTACAGTTTTATCTAGTAAGGAAAAGAATGCTTAGAGGAACCTGTTAGTTAACCAACAGAGCTGCCCTATCTTCGCAAGCCCTAGCTTTACTAGTCGACAACTATATACTTGTAAGATTAGTAAAGTTCTTGAACACTTTGCTTTGGTATTGTGTTACTGGCACCGCAGTCTTGGAATATAAATGTGGCTTGGTTTGGCAATCATTCTCGAATTTGAACGATGACTTGTTCCAGCGTAGATCGGGACCACTGGACACTCTCAGTCGACATTTTTCATATCTATGCGGGAGACATAAAAAATAGATGCACACGACGTTACTGCCATTTCCAAATCGCAGATTTACTTGACAAAGAAACGATAATACAAAGCAATAATGGCGGTCAAAAGTAAATAAACGAACTGTCACTGCTGTCCCTGTGCGTTGTCAATTTCATGTGGATGACTTATGCTACGGCAGAAAAGTCTGCACCACTTTTTGTCTAAAGTTGGAGGGAGATGTCTTAAAATATTTGTTCCAGATGTCTGCGTGGAATGGCAGCGCCTAAAAACGGCAGCGTCTGCATTAACGCCTCCGCAATCCCAGCTTTCTCTTTCGAAATGTTCCTATTGGAGGAAAGTGCGTGGGATGGAGGGATTGCGTGGGATTGTGAAGTGGCATGCAAGTGGCGTGCTGGAGTATTTTCTTTCGCTACAGAGCAAGTGTGTCCCTGCAGAGCGAAGTTGGCAGCGCACCCATAAATCTCCGAGAAGCACAGGTAAAGAATAAGTACAATAAAATCCCCCAGTACCAAAGTATGTGCCTGACAATAGTTTAGGTTTCTCCTTGCAAAAAAAAATTTCTGTGACCTTGTATTTAGTTGCGCATGCGCTTTTTGCCGACTGGTGTGGCCTCGAAGTGGTGGTCTTTTCCGCAACACTCAACCATGTCCTATCTTAGCCGTGCCAGCCGTCCTATTTTAACCGTCTCCTATCAAAGTCGTGCAGCTTCTTAAAAGTAAAAGCTGATCAGAGCAAACGTAGGATGTTTATCCTCAGCAGCGCCACTTAAATGGAGACAAGCAAAAAGAAAAAAAGAAACACAGGTCTCCGCGGGATATTTAGGGATATAAAGCAGAAAGCTTTTTAGCGGTTACAATTCTGCGCTACTGACTGCGTTCTTCAATATGTTGTTATGGGGATGACCGATATCAATAAAATTTATTAGCAATAGATTACAGGTGAGCTATAAGCAGTGGCCGCCTACCAGCACTCATGAAAGCTCAACCATCCTTATGATGTTTTGGATGTCATAAAATATTCCTAAAAGGCAGTAAGAGTTGCCCTATACAGGAAGCTTACAAAATTATTGCTGAGAATCGGGGTTGTTCTGATTCTCAGCAAGATCTGACAACAGACTCTCTTTAGAACACTGGAACACCAAAAGGGGTTATTTTCTTGCTACCGTTTTTAAAGACTACGTTTGTGAATTATTACTTCAACGAAATGTATCACCCAACACAATTATGGCATGAAAATATGAAAAGTCTTGTGGCAATACTGGTGTGCTAGGTTTTTTAAGTTTTATGGCATAAAGAATTCTACTACAGCATGGCCCACTCTTAAAGGGAACAGCTAGTCAGTAATGCCGTCTCAATTTTGCTACATCCATATCACTGGTTCCAACAAAATGTTTTCAATTTATGTCGATGCGTTTGTTTCGGGAGCCTATATGTAAACGCTGTGCTTGCATGAAGGCTCCCAAGGTTTGGTATTGTGCAAACTACTTCTAATGACCAGGGCCATCCTATCCGGATCAATCACGAGTGCTTGGGGCACAACATTTGCGATCAATAATGACGCTATGAAACCGCTCGGCATATTGGTTCTCAGTAAAGCTTTCCTCACCAGTGTAGGGTATCAAACTGGACGCTCGTCTGGTTGACCTCGCTGCTTGTTCTCTCCTTGCTTTCTTTCTTCCTCTAATTCTCTCTCTCTCCTGCTAACCACCGCCACTGCGGACTGAACTTATCCGATTTCATGACATGCGTGTAATTCGTAGTTGGACATGCAGGACCATGAAATGTCAAGAAGTATGAGATTGAATACAAATTGAATGCGGCAATAAAAAGTATATAGCAATGTTCACATCTTAGCGTTCAAAATGTAAGCAAGTTTCTGCCATAACACAGCACGTTATGAAGCGTTGTTCACTGAAAGTCCCAATGGAGCATTCGTTACAAATAGGCAGGGTGTTCAAATACCCGGAATTCTTCGATATGCGGATGACCGTGGCTTAGAATGAAAATCATGGCTCCCTGCGCAACGTATAGCGTGCACCACTACGCAACCTCTCGCGTTTTATGTGTAATATGACCCCCGTGGCTGATATTTATTTCGCTTTTGCTGCAATGTTATATATGTTTGTTCGTGCATAGCAGAATATTTAAACCATTCAAAGGCTATTCCAAAAATATTCTTGTTTAAAATGTGCTAAATCTTCCATTTGAAAACCAAATCGAATAGGGCATTCCTTGCATCATTATTTCAAATTTTCGAGTACTCACACGCCCCTACTGCCACTCAGCTATTGCGAAATTACATTAATTTGCAGTTTCTGCTAAGTCTGCAGCTTACGCAGCGCTAACTTTGAAAATGATGGCTTCCGAACAAGCAGCAAGCAATGCGCTCACGCAGCATGGTTGTGTGCGATGCTGCAGTCGCTCACAGGGATCCTCTCGCAAAGAAACAAAGTGTGTGTGTGTGCGTGTGTGAAGGAACGGGGGATGAGGTAGGAATGGGGAAGTAGCTGTAATAAGCACGACATTTTACCTCCTTTTATAATAATATTTTGGCCGCCAGCCTAAGATATGTTCAATAGATGGCTCTAACCCAGGCAGCGCTGACTTCCAGAATCATCGAGTGTCCTAATTAAGCAGTCGATATCTTGCAATACCGAAGAAACGTACCCCACAGTATATGAAATCATTTGAAAAAAAAAGTCTCACTCGTTATTATAAAGTGTTCTTTATACTTGAGATTGTGCTGTTGAACGCCCAAGAGGCATATCCTAAATCGATACGCGCCGCCTGTTCTTGAGCAGTTCAGTCCAGTAAGAAAAGTGCACTTTTAACGATTATAACATGAGTAAAATCCGCAGAACGTGCAATATTTGGCCTTGTATCTTCTTGCCAATTCCCAGGGTATATTTAGGTGTTACTTATGTACCAGATTGTTTTGTTGAACGCCCGGGAGGCACATTTTAATTGGATACGTACCACAAGCTCTTCTCTAGGATTGCGCTGTACAGGTCACTAAAACAGCACGTTCTTTATCGATCATAAGAATACCAAAATATGGCAAAACATGCGATATCTCTCCTTGGATATTGTTGCCAGCTCACTTAGTACTACTAGACTTTCAAGAGAGCCTATTGGAAACAAGAGGACGCTAAAATACTGAACAAGCGCTAGTATCTCAAGCGCTGTTTCTGTTTTAGTCGTACTGCGTCCTAACCAAACACGTTTGATTTTTTTTCTGGTTTTGTGCATTTACTATTTCTTTATATTCGGGAATAAGTATCCCAAGCGCCTGAGCAGTGCAGCACAAGCTTGTAATCAGACAAATTCATAATTGTTCTATATTTGCGTGTTAGCATAAAAGCGCCAGTTAATGCTATATGCCGAGTCAGCATCACAAATATGTACTTAAGGCATTTCTTCTACCATGCCGTAACGTAAGCTTATGAATTTCGTAATTTCGTCTGCCCAACTCGAAGAAAACGGCGTCAAAGCTTGCGTGATCCCACAAGAGTAATAAATCATTCGCGACCAACTTACTTTAGCGCTTACCACAACAGCTCGCATGCGACCCGTTCTCGTTTAGATCCAACAGAACAAATCGCCATGCACCAGTAGGCAATTAAAAAGTTCGCTAATCGACTGTTTTAATTCTTCATTTAGGGCACATGTTGCAACTTCGTAATGGAAGTCTAACAGTATAGTGAAGTGACATTTGCCTAGCATAAATCATAAGACTTACAACCACTGTCGGGATATATACTCTTGAAGTGTGCTACAAAAATAAACGTGGCCGTTCCAGCTAACAGTTTCCCAAAAGCATGCATCAAGCAGATAGAAATGGTGATAACGGTAACACCAACGCATTTCTTTAACAGCTTTTGAGTACAGATTTGTAGAAATTGACGCTAGTCTGAAAATTACTGCTAACCAGATATTATTTAAATTTCGATCGGCTTTATACTTCACTTATTGGAATATGTGTCCTCTGAATAATTATAAAGTTAATTAGTGAATATTTTTAATTACGCTACTGAACATCGCGACTTTCCGTACAAATAATGCTAGGCTCCTTAGGCAATCCACCTGAAAAGCCCGATCAATTTGCGGTATATGCTCTACAGATTTTTTTTCTTCCAGGAACTGAAAGAGAAAGAAATGATGTAGTTCTCGGTGTATCGATATGTAACCTTATTCTGTATACCACGTAAATTCCTAATTTTTTTCATTGCTAATTTTCGCCCATTATTGTGTTCATAGCCATGGTCGCAATTACTCTAACTTGTCTGTGAGCCGTGTTTTCTTTCAAAAAAGGAAACTCGGTTTTTGACTAGTTTCCTCAGTCTCAGTTGTGATCCTTTAACTTTTTTTTTTTTCATCAGCCAAGCTCTAGCTGCCGCTGAGTCCTTCGGGATCGCGGCCGACGGATAGAGGCGCTACGGAGGAAGATTATCTTCTGCGGCGTTAATTGACTGGTGGAAATAAATGTTATTATTGTGATAGCAATTATATGGACACTTCAACCGGGTTTCTGCCGTCGGCGTCGCCGTCGCCGTCGCCGTAGCCGTCGCCGTCACCGTGAGGTTCCGTATAGATAAAATCTTCACCGCGCGCCGTATGCCCGAGCTTCCGGGAAGCATGCGGGGACGCGCGCTATCGCGGAGAGCGAACGCACTCAATCTCCCACGCGCAAGCAAGGAAGCGGAAAGCCAGCGCCGGAAGGAGCGGCACTTCTACTCTGCCAACAAACGCGCTCGTCGCTCGACCGCGCCGTCTCTTATCTCCACACGGCTCTGGCCTTTATGCACTGTGCATTCGCCGCTCAGTTTCTGTTGCAGCGATAGACCGCACGTACCTTCACCCGCTGCAGCGTACGGCTTGCTGCCAGCGTTTTGTCAGTCGTCTGCAGTCATTCAGTGTGATCTATTCATGTTTGTTTGTGGGCGCTCACACCACGCTTGTTCAGTTAGTAATAGTCGGGCCACATTTTCCAACGCACGTTACACATGTAATGCTGCCCGGATCGGCAGTGCAGCGCTACAGGTGTGTCCCTTCGCACGCGCGCTGCCCACGGGAAGCGCTTCTCATCAACACCACCGTTTCACACGCGCCTTCTCGTGGTCATCGAGTCTCTCTTCATGTCGGTCTACTTACGCCGCAGCACACCTGCTTACTTAATCAGCTCATGTTTACTACAATTCATATTGCTACCAAAGCCGCTCACCTTACTTCGTATGACATTGCTGTGTTGCTATCGCATTCATTGCTTCGCCCTTAGGGCGAAACTGTGACATTTTTTCTCTCTCTCTCTCTTTCTCTCAGGTTCATATCCCCTTGCCTCCTCTGCGCAAGCCAGCCTCACTTCCTCATGTGATAGAGTCAATCAACACGGCCCCATATTACCATATCATCATCATAATCATCATCATTACACTATGGCGATGAAGATGCCGTCCACATCAAGACAGCGCTAAATTGATCCCACAACAACAAAAAAATGAGAGTTATGCCGATTTAGTTTTCCCTCTTCTACGTTATCCGCAAGAAGAAGAACGTAAACTTTATTATCAAATCGATAAGATTTGAGTCCGGCGTACTTTTAGTGGGTCTGGGCACCGGCCGCGGACGCGGTTCCGAGACCATTTTACTGAGACCATTCATTGTGCATAATCAAAACCTTTTCCGCAATTTTCCGGACTTTTTGCAGTCTCATCTAAGTTGTCCTGCACCATAACATTTTTTGAAGGACAACAGGCAGAGAAAAGAAGAGAGAGAGGTAGGAAGGTTAACCCAGAAAGAGTCCGGTTGTCTACCCTACACGTGGGAAGGAAGGAAGGGGGAATTATAGATAAGAAAAAAATATTGAAGAGTCATTCATTGTGAACAAATTCATAAAGGAATGTCTGCTGTCACAAGCGTTCGTGCAGTCAAATTTCCTTCAAGAATTGCAGACGGACTTCCGTGGCTTTGTGCGTGAAAGATTGAATAGACCATGTTCATAGAATCGTTCCCTCCGAGAGCGCTCTATTATCCAACCGGCTGACTCTAAGCTTGTAGAGCACATCGTTGAGCGTCGCAGGATGGGCAGTGGCACAGAAGGTGCTCCAATGTCTCGACGCACCCGCACAAATTTCACGCAGAACTGCTGGCCATTCCTATTAGGAATGAATAGGAAGCTTAACTTGGGGGCTCCGATCTAATTACTTGAAAACGGAGAAATAACTTCTTCGTAATTACTGGACCAATTTTTATAAGGCTTATTGCACGTAAAAAAAGGGAGACTCTAGTGACTTAATTAGGAAGCCTATTTTTATTCACGCCATCGCTTATTACCCCAATACGGCGCGCCTCATAATAAAATCGTAGGTTTTGGTGCGTAAAACTCCATAATTTAATTTGCAACAGCTCTGTATTTGAGCAAAAAAAACGATATCACGATTCGGTAAACCGCTCCTAAATATACTTCTGAAGCGGACAAGGTTGACGTATTGTACGCCGCTCTAAGATGTCCCACTACTTTCAGTATAAATTTTGCAAAAGCACTATGCTGCAAATTCATATATTAAATTTGTCCGCTTGAGATCCTTTAACAGATGCAGCTACAGTTACGAATTTGTAAACTTTGCGCTTCAATTTTCTTTTTACCTTACCGATTTCGAGAACCTTACGTGAAACATTTTCAAGCCCTAAATTAAAATTCGGTCTCTTACAGTCACTAGAACTCCATGTTTTCTCTTAAATGCAGCAATTTTTTTTATCAGGTCGGTCCAGTGGTCGGCTTATAAAATCATTTGTGCATTTTACATGTATTTGATAGGAAAATCAGAGTTCACCCCGAGCTAAATCTTCCTCCTAAAAGAAATTGATAATATTAAACTCGGTGCAGCAGCATTCTATACTTGTGCTTCAGTACTAAAACTGAAATACGACCCGTTAAAACGTTTAATTTTACTTCCTGTGTGAGAAACGTACCACATTAATGAATATGCGAGGAAATAAAAGACATAGTTAGAGAGTTCAAAAAGGGTGAACGGCTGCTATCGCACGACCGTGAAGCGATACCTGTCTGGAGGCACATTTAGCCTGTCCTTATACTTTGTTCAGCTCAAATATTCTATATGTTCGAGCCGTATGTTCCAGGGAATGTTCTCGGTTTAACGAAACGGTTCATCGATTGACCTCAATATTAAAATTCACGTCTTACTTTTTTTTTTATTTACTGAGAAGCAACCGTCTCCCTTTATTGATCTGAGCAGCAAACATATTCTCGGTTTTAGTGCGTGTATCCCATTTCAATGATAGCCTTTATATTTAGGTGAGAGCGTTTCGACGCTTGCTTTAAGAATACGAAATTTATTTAGTCTTCCGGGGGTTACGAAAAATAGGTCGCGCATTCCAGCTAAGTGAGCTGCCCATTTGGATTTCGCTTTAGAGGAAACAGTCTCCAGGATTTGGTCAGAGGATACGCGGAACTCGTGATTACTGGGGCGGGAGAGAAAACGTGGACCGCCGGCAGACCGCGGTGAATCAGGTGTGGGTCATCGCCATGCTTGATGTTTATTTAGAAATACGTCCGCTGTTATCGCGATTCCAACAGCTAACTGGGTCAAACTAGCACTTATCGCTTCCTCGCAGAAGAGGCAAGGTGCATAAGTTTTAATCGCCCGATTAGTTGGTTTATTTTTTGTAATGTTAGTCCGAGGAGACTGCACGCACTCTTTCCTATTATCGTATTTGTGTATTATCGTCTTTATTATCGTAATTTCCACCGAGAATGCTGTATGTATTATTTGTACATTGCCGTGTTCACTTCTTTTTCCTTCATTGTACCTGTTCAACTTTATCACTGTGCTTTAATGCTTTATTATGACTTTATATACTTAAATGTCTGCTAATGGTTCAGTGCGGTCGAGGCGAGGGAGCATTCGCTTAGTCAACCTAGTAAATGTAGTAGCATTTCGTAAATCCTTCTTCCTTTCATGTAATAACAATAAATAAAGGGAATTGAATTGAATTTACTGTTCATGAAGCGTTCACATGGTGTGTCTGCGAAGATATAAAATAAATATCCCTGCTCCTTTAATATAGGAGGAGGACGACAAAATATTCACCCTGAAGGTTGAGACAGCTTTAAAGCCTGAGTAGCATTTATGTATACAAAACCTAGGCAGTTGCTCGTGCTGTTCTACGCTTAATCAAAGAACTAACTACCTTAAAATTCTAGTACGCCTTGGCTAATGTTGCGTCCTTTGATTTCGTGGATAGAACTAGCATGGTTTCTATGAAACCATCGCTAAAATTAAAGTTTGAATGATAATATTGTTAAATCTTAAGTATTTTAAAGCATTTTAAAGAACGATACTCTACAAATATGAATGAGGTAATGATGCTTTCAAATACAGCAACAGAAGGAAAGTAGAAAAGGATCTCACTGTGCTTTCAATTTTCTAAATGCTTGTCGCTCTAAAAACATGGAACTGGAACCCTTTCAAACCTAAATGGAAGAAACGGGTTACATCCTCTTCGGGGATCACTCAAATCTCAAAAGAGGTTGTGTATATATATATATATATATAACGGTGACTCTCGTGGGATTTCCTTGTTTTCGCGAAGGGAAGCTGACTAGATACGAATAAAAAAACTTTCAGAGGAATGGCGCGGAAATCCGTGCCTGAAACCAGTGTCAGCTGTAGTGCTTCCGTGCTTCATGAAATTGGATCGATAAAATTTTCCAAGGACAAAGACGAACAAGAAATAATCAAAGAGAAAGAAGAAACGTTTCAATATTTCAGCAAGTGAGCGCTGTCTGGATTGCACGAAAAACACGACTGCCAGTAACTTGTAGAGGAGAGTCAACCTTGTCGTCTCTATAGAAGCATGCCACCAGGAAAGCAAGTCAAGAGCGCAGATTAGATTTGAAGCTTTCTTTTCCTCATGTATGAATAAGCCATCAATATTCGACCAGGCATCAAGCAGCCATTTTCCAATCCAAATCACGCGTAATGGAACTTTTAATCAAAACGTGCGCTGGCGTTGGAGAATGCATGAATAAGCAATCAAGCGGATTGAACGTATTGTCTTTTTTGTCGGCGTCTGTTCGCTCAGCACGCTAGCATTCCATTTACGTTCCGGCAAAGGTTTGAGTCTATGTCTCTTATCTCGCGGATTTACAGCGAAGCTGTAAAGGGCTCACCTTTCGATCGTCGCGTCCGGCAATACAAAAAACTCTTGTTGGTCGTATGCTGTATGTGCGAGTGAAAGCGAGCGAGGGCGAGGGACGCGCGCTTTCACGGAGAGCGAACGCACGGCGGGGAGCAAACGCGACTTCCCAATGGAAGGGGAGTGGTGGGCGAGGAGGGCATCGAGGCACCCTAGACTGTGCGTGTGCGTGCCCGCTAAGCGCTAAGCGTCATTTTCCTTAATAAACCACTACTACTACTAAGCGTCATTTTCTTCTCCAATAAAACCACTACTACTACTCCCCCACTGCGGTGCATGCGCGCAGCCCTGCCGGCCTCTGCCGCTGACTCTCGCTGGGCTCTCGCCCGCCTCTCCCATAGCAGTCTCGACAACGGTGTCCAGCCGTTCGTCACCTAGCCAGCGTTTTGACAGTGCTTGTGTGCGGTCACACAAACAACGCGCAGAACTGTTGTCGACGGCGGTGGCGTTTTGCCCGCGTTCGCAACGAACGCGCGCAGTGATGGCCCCTGTGATCACTAAATAAATGGAAACCACCAGATCATATATATTTCTCATTCTTTAATAGTTCAAATAAGCAATTACACCATCACATTGTAATAGTCATAATTGAAAATGCATAATACCCACCATAGTACAGTTTCGCTGGTCTTCCATCTCCACCCCAGTGGAAGGGCTGACAGTTTTTTTCCAGATTTCTAACACGACGGTCGAGTACAAACATCAAAGTAGATAAATGAAGGCCATAACATTTGCCAAAAGCATTTGGGCCTGTCATGTATCTGGATTTCGGGAAGTGAGGTCATACCTTGAAGAAGCGGTGTGTTTGGTGGTTTTGATCAGAAATTCAAAGAAAAAAAACACAGGGACGTCTGAGAATATTACCTCTTTGCAGATTGCACTTCAGAGTGAGGGCACATGGGCACATAAAGCATCAAAAAGCATTGTGGGCTAGGGTAAAATTGATCGACCATCTGTAATTTAAATATAGCTTTGTTGCGACGAAATATATCATGCAGATCAGTGGTGCGATCAAAATTCTTAAACACAACCTGCCCACTAAGTAAATGTCGCCAAAAAAAAGAGTATGGAAGTATGCGAGGAAAAAATGCAGGCAGATCCCACGGCCTGTAGGAATCAATGTTATGCGAAGCAGTGCGCGGGGAGCCTACCAAGTTAACGAAACGACCATGAGAGCACCAAGACGTAGCAGCTTTTTTCATGACCTACATGACACGCTTGTCATGACATTCACGTCATTCACTTCCTCAGGAGTCCCTTTAGCAACGCCTAGGAGACCTTAAGGCAAAAGCCTATAGCCATGCGCATGACTATGACTTCAACCATTCACTTTATTTTCCTTCACTTAGTACCACATCCGAACCCGTTTCATTGGTTTCTGAGTGTTAATCTTTTTTCGCTGAGTCATTGTCATTTTGCTGAGCCATGCTCATGACTATGACTTCTGCCATTATCCTTTAGTGTTTCCTTCACGTAGTGCCCACGTCCAAACCCATTTCAGTGGTTTTTGAGTGTTAATCTTTTTTTTGTGGAGTCATTGTCATTCTTGCTGAGTCATGTTCATGACTATGACTTCTACTATTATCCTTTAGTGTTTCCTTCACTTAGTGTCCACATCCGAACCCATTCGAGTGGTTTTTGAGTGTTAATCTTTTTCCGCTGAGTCACTGTCATTTTTGCTGAGTCATGCTCATGACTATGAATTCTACCAGTATCATTGAGTGTTTCCTTCCCTTAGTGTCCACGTCCGAACTCATTCCAGTGGTTTTCGAGTGCTATACTTTTTTCGCTGAGTCATTGTTATTTTTGCTGAGTAATGCTCATGACTATGACTTTCTACCAGCATCCGGTAGTGTTTCCTTCACTTAGTACCGACGTCCGCACCTATTTTCGTGATTTTTGAGTGTTTACCTTTTTGCTTGGTCATTGTCATGACCTACATGACACGCTTGTCATGACATTTATGTAATTACCTATAACATATGTTCGTCATACACTCCAGTCATACTATGCCAATTTTGGTACCTACCAAGTTAACGAAACGACCATGAAAGCACCAAGACGTGGGCGGCTTTTTCATGACCTACATGACACGCATGTCATGACATTCATGTCATGACATACCATTTATGTTCGTCATATACCCCTGTCATTGTGTGCTAAATTTGGTACATACCAAGTAAACGAAATGACCATGAGAGCACAAAGTCGTAGGCGGCTAGATAGATAGATAGATAGATAGATAGATAGATAGATAGATAGATAGATAGATAGATAGATAGATAGATAGATAGATAGATAGATAGATAGATAGATAGATAGATAGATAGATAGATAGATAGATAGATAGATAGATAGATAGATAGATAGATAGATAGATAGATAGATAGATAGATAGATAGATAGATAGATAGATAGATAGATAGATAGATAGATAGATAGATAGATAGATAGATAGATAGATAGATAGATAGATAGATAGATAGATAGATAGATAGATAGATAGATAGATAGATAGATAGATAGATAGATAGATAGATAGATAGATAGATAGATAGATAGATAGATAGATAGATAGATAGATAGATAGATAGATAGATAGATAGATAGATAGATAGATACTGTCAAAGTAGCAAATGTTCGCCAAGAAATGCTTCGCATTAAAAAAAAAGTTCGTTTGAAGCTTAACTTACTGGAAGAATAGGAAGAAACAGCTGAGTAAACCTAGTTTAAGTGGTCGTATATCATGACACAAGTTTGCGCGGGAAATTTGAATGAGAAGAGTAAAGGTCCCGCAAAAGAACGTCGCTGACGTTTCATACGGTTCGAGCCTTTTCAGCTAGTCTTGCAATTCGTATGCATTCGCATATTATTCGTGTTGGTAGCTGCGTTAAACGAGAATTTGTGGACTAAAGTCGCTTGTGTACGTATTCAATTCAATTATAATTCAATTCAATAACTGTTCATGTCTTTTTGGCTCAACTGTTTTGACACCTGGAGTTGAGACACGCATGGACTTAAAGCTGACATTTGTGATGTGTGGCTTTTAACCGTTTAATTTTGCACTCATTATTCGTTTCACACCTATTTCTATTGTGTTATTTGATTTTTTTGTTGTTTTGGTGTTCGCATTTGTGCTAGTGTATTGCTTTTTTATAATTCAGGCCTTCATACTTTCAGTTCTGTTCTTTTCTTAAGCATAGCATGAAACTATTCTACTCATCGAAGCATAAATGTAAACTCGACCCAAACACCCATGCAACAAAGAGCATCCTCCTGACATCCGAACATAACTATGGGACATAATAGCGCTTAAAGGTGGTTTTTATTGTCTGATGCTATATTATGAACTTGAAAAACAATTTTAAAAATTTTAGTACCACCATTAGAGGCCAAAAGCTGCGTCTCCATGTATGTGGTATCTCCATCATATCCTCATGTTTTCTGTGGTAAAACCGCATTTCATTGCTTGAAAGCAGAGATGAAAATGAAATACGTGTAGTACATTGTCATGTTGCTGTCGCGTCCGGTATATTCACGCAATCGCAGTGATTTCTAAACACACCTCAAGGTTGCCTTTGGCCGTCTGGGGCGATACAGAGGTCTAGATAAGTTTAGTGGGCAAATTTCTCGAAAGGGGATGGCAAGAATATGAGTAAACCATTTCTTTACACATGCGGCGTACTTTATACCCAGAATGAATATCTTGCGTAATCTCTTCTCAGTGAATTAAAAAAAATGTTGAAGGCAATGTACAATGTATTGTACAAGGGGTCTTAGGAGGTTATAGTTACACGACATCGAGTGCAGTCCAGGCTTTTGTTATAGCAATGTTGCGGGGAAGTGGGAGGATTATGCCTCGGAATCTTTTCTTACCGGGGCTCCTACCGTTGTGCCCAAGAAGCTAGCTTCTCACGTCTCTACAGCGGTCCCGAGAAAAAAATAAACACGGCCACAGACTCTGGATTACGGGTGCACGGCATGTCACCGCCAGGAGACGTCGCCATTGTGCGTTACGTTAGTTTTGTGCATCGTTCCTGACTCTAACAGCTGTCCGTAGCTGTAATGTCAGTCGCGCTTGTAACATCACACTGACTCAAGTGAGCAAAGCTAACATTTGGGTTAGTTTATGTGCGCTCATTATGAAATATGGACGAGCGAAAGACAAGGACAACGAAAATAAAGAACAGAAACGCTTATCATCTTTCCTTCATTCGTCCTCGTTCGCGCGCTATCCTAGCATGTCATTTCAATACATAAATCTAGTTGCACTAGTCCACGGGTTATGCGGATGCGTACTTTGCTGCGCACTTCTGCTCCGTCAACAATCATTCGCGCGCGTGCGCATATCTATGTACGAGTCCGAGTTCTGCATGCGCTAAGTATATATATAGAGATAGATACATTAGTGAGAGCTGCAAATGATATCCAAATGTTCGGCATGTGATTCGAAATCGATCGGGCAAAAGATAAAATAGGATTATCGTAGAGTATCGCGGCGCTGATGTAAATAAATTGACGCCAGACAAGAAGACACACGCATGTAGGGCATGTGTAAGGGCACGCTACCGACTGATTTTACTGATGTGATTGTATTGAAGCGATTTTATTGAAGTGTGGTTGAATAAACGCTTTGCGCATTCTGACCGCAAACACGGTTTCTATGCTGCTTCTTGGGTGGTGTCTCTTTTTGGCGATTGGCTGAGTAATCTTCTAGGATAATTGTGAGCGAAATAGCACCTCAAGACGCTCTTGATTAAATAGGAAATCGCTGCGTCAATGCGGGACTACTTCACTGCGCGGAAGAACAAGAGCGCCATTTCACGCCCGTGGCTTGGGCAGCACTGCACCAAAGTACTGACTTAAAGTACCAACGGCCGCACTGCTGTAATTGGCTGCCGCCCACGGCAACACCAGTTGTAACAGCAACGCTAACTGCAGCCTCAGCTACACACAAGGCAAACATTCTCCCGAGCATTCGTTTGGCACCCACTAGTGCTGCTCCCGTCCTTGTAGCTGCCAGAAGCACATCCAACATAAGTAAGCGTGTATCTATCTTTATTATTATTATTATTATTATTATTATTATTATTATTATTATTATTATTATTATTATTATTATTATTATTATTATTATTTTGCGAATCAAGACAGCGTGGGCGGGCGTCTGGTAAGAGAATGTTAGTTAATAATCGAAGACAGGAAGTCAGTGCAGCTAATTGGGTGCTCATTAGTGTGCTTCCTGACGTTACTTGGAAGGAAGGGATATTAAATATCGTGCGCGTAACGAGTCATGCGTCGTGATGAAGGGGCTTATAAGAGAAAAATACCGAATCGCGTCCACCAAGTAGTTTGCCCGAGGAAGTGGTCGCCATTCAGCAGCTCTGCGAGAAGCTTGAGCGCTGCGAAAATAACTATTCGAGGGGACTTTGCTTCGGGCGCTACAACGTTGCCTTACAGTCTTATTTTTCTTGAAGAGCCACGCAAACCCCGATGGTCGACCTTAATGAGAACAAACTTCGCAGGACGTTGTTAACGCCATGTTTACGCATTCTAGAAACTGCAGCTCACGGTAAACACATCGTGTTCCGCGGCATGAATAACTGAAAGAGGTAAAGAAAAAGGAAATTTCAGTAAATAAAAAAATTGTCAATCCCCGTCGATTGTGTTTGCGCAATGTAAGCGATTAGCCCGAAAGAGCGAGCGACCGAGCGAGCAGCAGCCCCTCCGCCTCCCGGCAAATCGGTTATGCGAGAGCAGACGCCCTCAACCTCGGCACATTTGTATCGCAAGTACGACCACCCATCATCGACAAGCACAGACCATCACCAACCTCAATAATGGGCAATAGAGGCAAAGAAAGCTATTTACTTTAAAAGCAGCCTCTAAACTGACTTCGCAAGTACAATCCTGTTAACTAATCAGTCTGCGAGACTTCGTATAAGTATAATCGCTTTTCACGTCGGCACGCGCTTCAAATGGAAAACATTTTACATCGCAGCTCTTAGACACCCGTTCATGCGACGAGCGTCGGCGTCTGCGTAACCGAGCGAACGAGCGCAACGAAAGATGAAAGCGAACGCAGAGCGCAGCGGGGGATGAAAGACGCCAGGAGGAAAGCGGACGAGGAGGGTGCAGCGGAACCATGAGGCGGAAAGCGGAGGAGGAGGGTATGGCGAAAGGATGAGCAGCAAAGCGTAATGCGATGACGATAGATACAAGATGGCGCCAGAGTAGCGCGCGCCATCAGGGAAGTTTGTCGGCTGCGGCTGCTGTGAATCGCGCCCACAAGTCACCCACGCGCTGGAGCTCGCGATCTCCAGATTAGCCAGGAAGTCGCGCCGCATGTCGCTCCGTTTGCAACGTGCCTTATACCGATCGTAATCGTCGGTGAATTTTTAACTTGAAGGTCGGCTGTGGTAGCGATCTTTTGGGTATGCGTTAAGACCATGTGACTTATTCATTATTTTTTTGTTTTCCTGCGGTACACTTTAGCTCATGGTCAGCACCCCCCATGTGCTGTCCCCGCATTTTTTTTTTTTTAGTCCATGTCTAGTCGCACTATTGCAGCCAAGAATCTGTGCCAAACTCACCCGTTTTTCTGTCCTTCTGTTGCTACAGCTTTCCAAGTGGATGTACCGAAAGGACAAATTGTGTCCAATAAGCTTGCTGTGCAAGGTTATTGCAGAAATGGCGGACTATTTTTGTGCTTCTCGGATACTCTAACGGTGGCATGAATTGGGTATGATTCTCAAAAACAATTCAATCCAGACGCACTCCCCGTGGCACGTTCGCACAATTCCCCCAGCTGCAGTTTCTTCTGTCCAATAAGGTCGATCGTTCTTTGCCATTTATCTTCAATTAGGCCTACTTTAAAAAAGACTCGTCGTTTGCCACTAGATTGTGCCAGAGTGCCCGTTCAAACTATGGTACAAAGGCACATACTAAGGGTGACATTACTCATTGTTGAAATGTTATGACGATACAGAAATCGTCACGAGGATGCACATAAGGCGACTTACAATATTCAATGGGTTTACACAACTCACCGCAATCACCTCTCTTTTAGGCTCAAATGGTGGAGGTGGTGATGGGAGTGATATAGTGAGCACTCAGGATGGTCAACGCCGGTCGACAGCATGTGAATGTACTGCAAAGAAACGATTATTGTTTTTTTTATTCAATAAACAATATTTCAGGGATGTCGAAATACTTCGTAAATCCTCTCATGCAAGCCGAATCATAATGGAGGCATATAAAAGGGCGCGAAAGGTTGCAACTGCTGCAGACGTGTGTACAAAACTTTGAAACGGTCAATCATTTTTGTCACAACCGATGTCGTTAACCTGCAAACACTCTGGAATTTTATCTCCCTTTCGCAGTAACTTTCCTTTCCAGGCAACATATGCACTCTACCTGTTAAGCAATCGCCAGCGTCGGCTCGCACGCAGATGGCGTCTACATGACGTCTGCACCTCCACTGAATACGTCATAATCGTGCGAGCGACGTTCACGTAAAACAATACGTCTGCCTGCAGTGCACAGTGTAGTCGTGAACTTGACATCACAAATTGTTCAGCACACATTTAATAAACCTCGTCTAGGTTGTGCTTCTTCTATTGCACGCGTGAACACCACAAAGCACGCTTTACAGGAGAAAAGGTATTTGGTGTTGCGTTGGCCGTAGTCGATATCTCGTCACTCGCCCACAGCGAATCTTAGGCAACGCATTCTACTAGTATCATGCACGAAAATGAACTCCAAAAACCAAAATTAAGATAACAAATGCAGTAGCAAAAGGTGTAGTAATACAATTTATTTTTGTCGGTTTCTTCTAATTTTTCGCAGCAGCAGCAGCAGGTGTAATAAGCGCAAACAGCGTAAAAATGCAACACAACGGCCTCAAAACGGGCTGGGGCAAAAGTTGATAAATAACAGGCTTGACCGCAGTGCATCGGCAGGGGATCCACAGTGACAAACCAGTCCGTGTTGTTCTACGGCGCTGTGCTCTCGCTGTGCTGTTATTCAGCGCTGTATGTTCTGTATCACATGAAGCATGTAACTTGCGTTTCAGCAATGCACGAACATTTCCACTTCAACGCACTTTTGAAGATAAATATTGTTGTAACATACTGTAAGTGGATGCTCTATTTCTCTAAAAAAAGATGGTCTTAACGCTCGCTTTCGGGTAGCAACTCAGGAAAGCGGCTTTCAAGAGCGCAGCTCTTAGGCGCCCTTTCCTGCGGCTAGTGTCGGCGTCGGCATAACCGAGTGAACGAGCACAGCTAAATATGAAAGCGAATGCGGAGTGAATCGAAGGATGAAAGACGCGAGGAGGAAAGCGGGTAGGTGGGTGCAGCGGGACCATGAGGTGGAAAGCGGAGGAAGGTTATGGCGAAAGCGTGAGAAGAATAGCGTAGTGCGGCGACGGTGGCTACGAGATGGCGCCAGAGTAGCGCGCGTCGTCTGGGAGGTCTGTCGGGGGCGGCCGCTGTGAATCGTGCCCAAGTGCTGGCTCTCGAGCGAGGCATGTCACGCCACACTTCGCTCCGTTTGCAACAGGCCGCACGAGACAGATTGTCCGCGTCAACCAATAAATCGCGAAATGAAAACACGTATACAGCTGTGCTCAAATTCGCATTAGGGAGTATCCTAATTTTCGGAGATTTTTTTTTTCAAATGCGAATAACATTCTGTTCCATCTTCAGCCGTTTTGAGCCTATCTATCTATCTATCTATCTATCTATCTATCTATCTATCTATCTATCTATCTATCTATCTATCTATCTATCTATCTATCCTCTTACGCCAACCCAGTGGCCCAAGTTGTCTACCTGCTTCGGCCACTAGGAACGTGCTCCTAGTCGTGTTGCTTCGAGGTCATTCCATTGTCGGTATTCCAGCATCATGATATCTTGCTCTGGTCATGCGGTCGTCGTAACGCCATCTATCCCGACACAGTGACCCGATCATGCTGTATTCATTCAATCGTGACTATGCCGCCGATGTCATGCCATCTTCGTCATTGCGTGGTCGTTACAGAGACGCTATCATGCATTCGTTGTCATACCGTCTTGGTCGTGTCATCGTCGTCATTCTCGCTTCTTCATCCGGTTGTCGTTATACAGTCATCGTCATCACGTTGCCATCGTGTCGTCCTTATGCCATCGTCATAATTCAAATAACTACATATCATTGCCGCCATGCTCTGCATGGTTACACGCCTTTGTCGTTCGATCGATATCATTCCTTGTTCATCATTCCAACGGCACTGCGTCGGCGTTATACAGCCATCGTCACGCCTCCATTCTCATGGGCAACCTTGGCAAGCCAGCGACATAGCAAAGTGGGACTATATCGGAGTATGTGAAATATAGCCGAAGCAACGAAAGTCTCACAATTATACTACTTATAGGTTTTGAATAAACGTGACTTCAGGAGCATCATTAGTCACTACATTGATCGATTGATACTCGCATTACCATCCACAGTCACCGTGAGGTGAGTTCTGCCGTAATTTTTCTTCTTCGGGCAAATGCTTGCTTAAGGATGCCTCCTCCAATGAGAGCCCGCTCTTCCAAAATGGTTGCGCATCGCGAGCAGAAAATAGCTGCTTTTAACCAAGGGAATAATATATAGTGCATGTCATGGAAGTGTTAAAAAAACGCTCACAGTCCTAAGTTTGCGTAATTATACGCAATATGAGTAACCCACGCCTTCTATATACTGTTTACAGTATGTACACCGTTAACATAGGACACGTCCTTCCAAGCTAATAAAAAAAAAAACATTTATTGCAGAGCTTCCAAAAGGGTCAATGCCACCCTGGCTACTTCCTTTTCGTTTTCTATCCGAGTTATTGTAAGAAGGGTATCAAGACCAAAAACTGGAAGCCGAAGCGTCCATGAACGTTTCATTCCCGAAGACAAGCAGCGGCAGTTTACACCAGTCAGCCTGAGTAAACAACTACAATGCCTCTGCCGCGCAAAGCAAGAAAGACAAACTAACATTACGACGGCCGAAGATTCGAGGGTCCGAGCCGTTGCGATTTATTTGTTTGCCGACGCAAACAACTTGACTCCGGGAGAAAGCTACGCTGTAACCTACCAGCGGAACCCGCATTGTTGACAAAGAAAGCGTTCTGCAAAGAAGGGAGATAGAAAATGACGGGTATTGATGACAGTATCAAAAATGTGGAATAAGCACAGAGGGGAAGGAGTAAAAGAATAAGAAAATAATCGAAGCTTTCAAGTTAGGTGTACCTAACAATGCACATTATATAAGTCAAGTTAACAGCGCTATTCATGCAAAGTTGCAGCTTCAGTCATTCGTAGAGTACAATCACTCGTATAAAGCGGCATGGCGTGCAAGTGACGGCGAGTTTATTGTGCCGGCCATGGGCTTCCAACGTACAGCACATTCAGCTATCAACGAGAGCTCAGTTATATTGAACTGGCCTTAGACTCAAAACCGTCATACTTTACTATCTACAATTAATATACTAATAGGTTTCCTTTACCTGCATGGGAACTGCAAATGACAGCGCTATATTTGTATTTTTACTTCATCTTTTTATATGATCTGACATTACTTGCTGTTAAAATCGTGTGCTATGATGTACACTGCTAGGTTAAACTTAATGTGAACAATACACGTTCTGACTTTTTATTTAATTGTCATTGTAATTGTTCGTCTGTCTGACCGGCTTGAGCATTTTTTAAGGAATTCGTAGTGTCCGAACTGCGTTCTGTGCAAGGAGGTGGCATGCGTCCTTGCTGTAGCTGGATCAATAAGCACCAGCACATCAATCATAGTTGTAACTTGTCAATTTTGACGGAGGAGCAGGAAAACTGAACGTCTAATCAAGAATTACGGATAACGGAGAAAGCATAGCGACTGAGCGCATGACGAATCAGAAAAGAAGATAAACAGAAAACTTAAAAAATTAAATCATGGGGTTTTACGTGCCAAAACCAGTTCTGATTATGAGGCACGCCGTAGTGGGGGACTCCGGAAATTTGGACCACCTGGGGTTCTTTAACGTGCACCTAAATCTAAGTACACGGGTGTTTTTGCATTTCGCCCCCATCGAAATGCGGCCGCCATGGCCGGGATTCGATCCCGCGACCATCGTGCTCAGCAGCCCAACACCATAGCCACTGAGCAACCACGGCGGGTAAACAGAAAACTTTTATACATGCTTAGGACACTTTATCTAATCTACTAAACTCAAACAAGAACATCGCTATTGGAAAACGTCCAACGCACTGCGCCAGACTTAATAGGAATCTCCAGAGGGGAAGCCAATTCCCGCTTCTTCATCGAAGTACATCTGAAGCATGGACACACTCTCATTACGTTTCCCTTGGAAATTTTTCAATTTAATTTTGCTGCGTTTAGAAAACGTAGAGCATTCCCAATTATTCGGAACATATTGACACGTACTTGTTAATTTTTCTCCGGTGACCGCTTTTCCCTGGCTATCAAATGTTAAACGTTATCGCTCGGCGCATGTGGCGCCTGCATGTATCAGAGAAGTCAGGGCGTCCATATGAACCCGACAGAAGCAGATATAGTCGCCTTGTCGGGCTGCAATCGACCTGTCGAGTTATTTGTAAACGCTAGCCGGTCGGGCTTTACGAGTGTCCAGTCGGGCTGAGTCAGCACTGTGCAGTGCAACCTAATGCAACCTAGTGCAGTGCAACCTTTTGTAATCAGACTGCATGTGTGACGCGAATAAAGTTGTATTCCCGTGAGGAAACGTATACGGACCACAGAGGATCGCCGAAAAAAAGTGAATTCGTAATTAACAGGCATAAACTGAAACTGACGAGTGCACCTGAAAGTTTGCAAAGCCAAGTTTGGACTGCAGCCCTCAATTTCAAGTAAGATCCGCAGGCAGAGGAGGAAAAATCAGCTTTGTTGCGCAATCACTGGTCCACATACTGTTACTCATCGGTGTACATTCTAGAAATTCTGCGAGTACCGGTGATTACGTTGGACGGTTCGATGAGTCAAGTATAACAGCCAACGCGCCTGAACCGCTGATTTCAGATTTCTACGATCGGCGAGTGTGCTCGCCAGTAGCATTATTTTGGTGGACGCAGGTTCTACCAATAAACAGTTAGTTTTCTGGCTTGCGTTATGCCACTGTGGTGGTTCACCGTCACTACAACGTGACAATATTGCTATCTTTATGAAAATTTGGCGCCAGGTATATATACTATTGATTGAGATTGAAAAGGATACAGCTATGAAGTCATCTTTAAGTGGTAGTCAAGTGTTTTAGTGGACAGCGTACATCAAATTGTTACTTTATTAACGTTAATTGTGAAGAAAAGCTGATGTCTTCGTATTATCGGTGAATTTCGAATTGATATGTGCTAGATCAACTTTGCCTGGCTTAGACACCATAGCTAATAACGAGTGTTTCAACGAAGAATTCAATTGAGTATAAATCTCAGAATAAGATGGATTCAGAGACGGATGTTTTTTGGAACACGTCATTCCAGGCAGTAGACGTTAGTATATGATGAGTTAATCACCAGTTTACAAAATTATAAGCTTAAAATTACTTAGATATTTTTAATTACCTTCAGGGGGTATATCATGGCAAAACTGAAGCTATTCACACTAATTTTTCTACTTCATGTTTCGATCGTATTGTTCTTTAGAATATTATGTGTTAAATTTCATTAATTCGCTCAGTAGAAGTGTTTCAACCTATCTGTCATCGTCGTCGTTCGGGCCGCCCAGGAAGCTCGCGAAGCATCCGACGAGGACGACTTCTGTGGTATACTTCGGACGAGCTTAAAGAAAATAAACCGCTTTTTAAAGCCAAAGCAGTCGTCGAGTTCTTGAACGATGTGGTCCTGCATGTTATTAGCCCAACAAGTTCGTAGCGCATCCTCTTTCCAGAGGATGCCGCTGTGATAGTCAGTTTATAGCACATGCCTTCAGACTCTTGTGGTTCAAGGGCCCCGCTTAGGCAGTAGTGCTTCTTGCTAATTACTCCATTTTAAATATTTTAAATATCATATCGTTCTTTCTCAATGCATTCTTCATTTCATAGTACACCTCATTAGTCATTGCCATGATTTTAGTACATGTATAATTTACGTACTTTACAGCGACTATTTTTAGGCCCCTTTACAGTCACGCCTAATCTACTTCGCAGAATTCATCGCTCCACTGCAAACTCACAAACACTGGCATGGCACTCTTTGGCAATATCTGGCCATTGCGCCACTAAACAACACACAATTGATTCATTCGATAAACGAGCGTTCATGTTCAAAGCTGTTTCGTTTGTCTAAAAAGGTATGGGTTGGCCTGTAATCAAAATATATTTTTTTAATGCGTTAGTATTCTTAGGGCAATTCACGCACTTTCCAGGGGCTATCTGTGTATCTCTGTATCTACGTTTGTTTGTATCTAACCGTTTTCCCGGCTACCTGGGTCACTGGGTAGTACATGGGGCTGCTGTGCTGGGGCAATAGGCTTCAAAACCAGCCACCGGACCAACCTGGGACAACTGAGTATGCGGCATTGTGTACATTGGTTCCGCTCTTCGACGAACCTCTTTCTCACCGACATGAGTCGCTGTAGATGCGGGACTGGGTGGGTACCGTTGTTCGAAGAAACTCTTTGATGCCGACTTGCAATACAGGATACGTGCCACTCGGTCTAGGCTAGACTCCAACGAACGTCCTTGCTCAGTAGACCATAAAAATTATGGTCGCTTAGCGCAAAAAGGAAGGACGGAAGGGGACAAGCGGAGCTTCCGCCCTTCCTTGTTTTCGCGGAGCGACCATATTTTTTTTTACGGCCTACTGACCAATAGGAACCGATTAGCCCAGCAACATGTACTTCTGAACGTCTTTGAGGCCAACTTGGGTAACTAGGTACGTCACACAAGGAACTTGTCATTCTACAATGGCGAAAAAGATACCTTAGATTTCTCCAGTGCTGAGCGGAATCGAACCCACCTCACAAGGGCTCCATAAGGACTGTCCAGTGCATCAGCAGCCTGCGCCACAAATGCACTGGGTAAGTGCCGCTTTTCAATGAACGGCTTTCATGCCAACGCTTTAGCGAGCTGCGCCGTGAATGCACTATATATACTCTTCAATGAACCTCTAGCCAACTTGGGTTACTCAGTATGTGCGACTGAGTGTGCGCCAATCGAGGGAACGATTCTCAGCGTTCGCCTCACACCGGCGCGCCGTGCATTTCGGAGGCCACGCACAAGCTTCGCGGCGGTGGCGATAGATGGCGCCGAGTGTTCTTATGGAAGTTCGAAAGGGCAGTACCGCTGCAGTACACACCTCATACATACTTTGTTTCGACGGTGGCAATACGTTGGGTCGCAATATTGATTAAATTCTAACGCATTAGCGTCTACAGTCACCGTGAGATGGTTTCTGCCACAATTTTTTTTTTATTTCTCCAATAGTTCAATATATAGGAGTCGACCTATGTTCGAGTAAATACCATAATTTTCGACGTCCCCGTCGGCCCTTCGCATCTCTTAAAATGCATTTTGTAACTCTGATAGAACACCGTTTTATGTGCGCTACGCATAAAATGAAAGAGGAGGCTTGATAAGCCAGAAGACACGCAAAAGCGACAGACGGCTGGCGGCGCTGCTTAAAGAAACACTAAAGATAAACACTAAATCAGTTTAGACTGATAAAGTATTGTTTGAAAACTCTACCGATAATAGGTTGACTACTAGAAGAGCAGATAAAGGTGAAAGATTATTTGAATTTCGCGCCGAAACCGCCCCGCCGGTACGTCAGTGTGACGTCAAGGATTTCAATTTATCTTTTCGTATTTGGGCCGCGTTGGCTAATCAAAGCTCCGCAAACTTACTTTGTTTAGTCTTTGGCTTCTTTAGAACACAGTGTAGCTCATGTCTACCGATAAACAATTAAATAAGCCGTTGCAGACGCCACCAAAATTGATGACGTCATGGCGCGCTGGTGAGAGAACTTCAAGGTGGCGTCTCCACCCGTCTTTCTTTCTTGCACCTTTTTTTTTTTTTTTATTTGCCAAGCCTCTTCTCGCTGTAATGGGGGCATTTTTTTAGTATTGTAGAAGGGTAATTTACTTATACAGGTGAAATAAATTTATTCTTTAACGTCACTTTAAAACTTACGCACCAGCAAGCCGTGACGTCATAGATCCGTTAGGTGTCCAATTGGACCTAGACGTTTTTTTTTTTTTTTTTTTTTGCGGCAGAAATGGACTACACTGTTTTCTAAAGGGGGGCAGACTCAACTTAGAAAATTTTGGAGAAGTGTTACTTCACCGCGAAAATACACAATGACGGGTCGGTGCTGTGGTTTCAGCGCGAATTCTTTAAAATATGGAAGTTTGACGATCACTTTTTTTTTCTAGTAAAGAACTTCTTACCACGACATTAACAAAAATAATAGCCATATTGTATTAGAGCGCAGCTCTTAGGCACCCATTCCTGTGACGAGCGTCGGCGTCTGCGTAACCGAGCGAACGAGCACAGCGAAAGATGGAAGCGAACACAGATCGCAGCGGTGGATAAAACACGCGAGGAGGAAAGCGGAGAGGACAGTACAACGGAACCATGAGGTGGAAAGCGGAGAAGGGTATGGCGAAAGGGTGAGAAGAAAAGCGTAGTCCTGGCGACGATGGCTACGAGATGGCGCCAGAGCAACGCGCATCGCCTGGTAGATTTGTCGGCTGCGGCTGATGTGAATCGCGCCCACGCGTGATCCACGCGCTGGCTCTCGCGATCTCTACATTAGCGTGGCAATCGCGCCATACTTCGCTCTGTTTGCAACGGGCCCAGGAGATAGATTGTCCACGCCAGCCAATATATCGCGAAATAAAAACACGCATACAGCTACGCTGAACTTTCGCATTCGGGAGTATCGTAATCGCCAGTGAATTTTACTACTACGGTTACTGTCTGTCTCTAGATGTAGATCCTTGACAACCTATCTAGTACAAGCTAATTAAGAAATTTCTTCTAATTGTCCTTTCGAGTGATCACTCTCGCGTGTCCAATTCAAATGAGAAATTGAATCCACTTCAGCCTGGAGGTCTGTCCGTTTGGTGGCAACGCGACACTTCATCGCAACCATCCTCAGTAAGCAGTCGCCCGTGTCCATTTGTATACGCATTATCGTTTGCTTCCCGCAAAAGTTTAAAAAACTTACACTCTCAATTATTAGTGACGTTTCTGGCTCTTTTTTCACTTACAAACTTGCGATTTCGTGCACACTGCGCATGTGCTTGCGTACGCACAACACACCTCGAGTTTCCTGTTAGATGCCTCGCAAATGTTTAAGTCCAATTAAAATGCTATTATGAAACGTGCTACCGATGTGGTGGAATCGAACCACTGTCTTCCGACACAGCAGTTCAATTCTCTAATCATTAGGCCACGATCGCACTCATGCTCCTTTCGTGCGAAAGTCGGCACTTTTAAACGTCTGGCGCGTGCATCCCGTGCGGCTATCTTACATCCTTCTCTCGTAACAGCTAGCACTTTCAGACGCTGTGTTTGACTTCACTGCCTCCACGATAGGCTCATATTTTTCTGTCATACGGATAATTACAAAGTGAGAAACGTCTGCCTATAATGCTATCGCATAAAAAACTTGCCCCAAGCGAGCCCAACTAATGTTTCTATAGTCAAACAGTGTGGCGCACGTTTTCCAGATATTTCTCGAAATAGCGATTTGATCTACGCTGGCCTGCCTCCCAGCAAGCCCCTGTGACGCACTTCCCAACAAGGGCTTATTTTGGGGGATAACGTTATGTGGTACAGGATTACAGTTTGCAGAACTTGTGATGGCGAATTCTTCAAAACTGAATGTGTTGTGACTTCTAGCGACTGGTCATGCCTTGAACATTGACAGGCTTCATTTACACATTCCTACATTACACAATTCCTACGCTGCTCACCGATAAGTTTTTAACTTCGTTGGTAGTGAACTGATGTATCGAGCAAGAAATGCCCACTCTTCAGACTAATCCACCTGAATTGTTGGTATCTTGTGTTATGGAGCTGGAAATTTTCGTGATATCTTAGTTTTACTAAAGAACTACGAGTTATATTTTATAGTATACGACAAAGATCTAACCCTAGCTACACGCTCTTATTTGAGGGCCACTTTTTGTACTCACAACACTACTGGCCCTATATCTATTGCAACTGACAAAACATCCAGTTGACAAATGACATTGCTAGCGAATGCGACAAGAACGACCTAGTTGCGACAACCAGGCATCACATCCTCGAGAAAAGTTTCCACGGCTACGGATAAAATTTTCTCAAGTCAGGACAGAATATCGCAAAATGCAACGTCATTGTTGCAGTCTTAGTATTCTCCTTGTTGCCACTCAGGTACCAACATCTGAAGGACCTTTTACATGACTATTCGTTCTTTCTAAAGCAACTAAGAAGTTTCATAGACCTGTGTTATATTAAGAAAAAAATTCTCAAAATACTGCACAAAACGTTTCACCAATAAACGGAAGCGCAAGCACAGACGTTGACATAGCAAAAAAGTTGTTCAAGAGCTGCGCGAAGTTTTATTCAACCACGTTGAAGCTGACGTCAGAAGAACGGCGGAGCTCTAATAAAATTGTTTGACTAGAGTTTCGTTATCTTTTCTTTTCTTGCTATAATTTTTACTACCAAAAGAAATTTCTTAAGACATTAAGGTGATTTGTGCGTACCGCACTAGAAGTCCAAATTGCCAGCTGGCTCGTTCAGTTTACCTGGGCCTCGCGAACAGGCTCAGAATAATTTCCTCCTCCTAAGAGAACACATTTGCGTGGAAAGCACTTCCTTACCTTTACCGTTGCTTTATTTTGAACACAGCATAAAATTAGTCATGTCACAAGCGCCCCGGCACAGAAAGAGAGAGTCAAGCATCGTCTTGATTTACGCTGGAATTACGCATAGCGCCCAACTGCGCTTTTTAATTCCCGGAGAATAATACGGGCTATGCACATTTTTAATCAAACAGGAACTCTCCTAATCGCTTCGTTCTTACTCGTGTAGTTATGCTTTCTTCGCGAACTTCTACAAACTCGGCGCTCTGAATGAACTGACGCACTTCCGGTCCCGAATCTCATACATTCATCTGCGAACGAGGCAGCCAGGAATTCCACCACAGGGCATCAGAAAGGATGCCCTCGCTATAGCGCCGCCGCGACATTGAAAGTAGAGGGAAGCGTCGGCGATCGCGGCCAGCGCTGTGAGAGCGCGAAAAGAGGGAAGAGCAGGAGAGAACAAAAAAAAATCAGAAAGAAGAAAACGAAGAGAACGAGAGACGGAGGTGACGTCGCCCCCGAGAAACACGTGTTCTGGTCGTCACGCCTCACGTGACGGTTGCGTCACTGGAGCGCTCTCACCATCGCCTGACGCGGTGAGAAAAGTTTCAGCTCTCCACGACGGAGACCGAGAGTAGAAGGTGGCGAGAGGGGGGGGGGGGGGGGAGGCTGGAGGGAAGTTCCGGAGTTGGAACCCCGAGTCCCGGGCGCCCAGTCATCACGACACGGGCTGCCTGAACGGCTGGGTCGGCCCGGGGAGCTCCTTAACCCGACGCAGGCCGGTAGTGTCGTCTTCAACTGTTTTCGTTCTGGCATTTCTAAAAAAAATTTGTTACGCTTCGCCTTTCCTGCTTAACTTTCGAAAACGAAATCCTCGGCTTCTCTACGGCGTGTTGGTGGGAGTGTCAGTTTATGTATAAAGGATAGAACTGAAGTTTCGTCGCTGGATTATCCTCTTCAACACGTGAAGCTATGGCCCTGCGCTGCGCTCTCGACTTTGGTGCACTTGATGATTACTCGAAAATTCTCGCTCACAATGATGATCAGCACTGCCCCTCCAGTAATTGCTCGGACTCCTCTGTGGATAATCACTTGGCTCGGTGTTGACATTGCGTCGCACTTGTTCGGTGCCGGCTAATGAGGGTGTGAAGAGTGTTCGCCGAGGACGACCGGGGCAAGAAAAACACTTTCATCGAGAAGAGGAGAGTTACCCGCAGTGAGCTATTGTAATGTTGCTCGTTGGTTTAGCGACGGCTCAATTGGTGCGCGTAAAACGGACAGCGCCTTTTTTGTTTATCTAAGCCATCTATTCCGAACTGAGGACTTGCGACTACGACAAGATTCGAGCTGGAGGCATTTTACTACAGCGCCCCGACATCTCTTCCGCGCAGCAGTATCAAGTAAGTAAGGTCACCGGGACTTTCTTTTTGTGTCTGTGCTGTCATTTATAACATTTATTTTTAGCTATAGGGTAGATACTTGTACAAAAAAAAAAAAAGAAGTGTTAGGTACAGGTGACAACGTCCCTGATAAGAATGTCATCTGCGTAACCCGCTCGTCTTAGATACTATGTATGATTGGTTAAGCTGAAACTCACAGCCCTGAATTCTAAGAGACCTTTGTGCCTTATTTTGTCTCCAAACAATAATTGTCCTAAATCTTGGGCGCCTTTTATTTCTATAACACTGCGCGCCCGGTACATTCCAGGTCATGAACAGCATCGTGACATAGCGTTCTGACAGGAAAGCAGCGGGCAAGAAGTGATAAAGATATAAAGTGCGTGTAAGATAGATGACAATTATATTTGTTGACAAGATGAGCCCCAGAAGGTGTCTACGTGTGGACTGCATAGAACTCGTTTGGGCAGTCACACGATCCACATGTTGTGGCACATTCATCTCAATCAAAATCCGAGTATTTAATGGTGAATCCAGTTTTAGACATTTAAATTATTATACGATGGCTTCATAGGCAACTATGGGCTACTGAGATCAAGCAACAAAGGCAGAAACGGGCCCCTACTTATTTTATCCAGTTGTAGTTTGAATTTATTTTGATGGCAAGTAAAGCTGTAAATAATTGGTCTCGTTTCACCTGCGAACTAAAGCTGCATGGCATGATTGTCACGTTAGTACTCTACCGAAATGCAATGTTCGCCGGATTTTTCCATCGGTATCGAAAGCTGAGCAAGCTTATTAGAATGTGCCATGACATGCCAGTGCAAGTACTTGCATAACCACGGTGCTGGCTACCAAAAAAAAAAGTAATCTAATGTGAGAAAAAAATCTACACACCAAAAAAAGAAACAACGCATGATCATCTTTTTTGCGCTCCCTGTGCAGCATGCTTCAAGTGTTGCCGCATGTGTTTCGTTTTATTTATTCTTGCGTTTGAACTTTTTTGGTTGATAGCATTGTGTATGTTCTTTCACGCCTGTTTTCTTTACGATATGTATCCTTCAATACCGCTACTAAAACACAAAATAAATAAATATCCTAGCTGTATGTTTGAACCTATTAGCTATCCTTTACTTCAATGTAGATGTAGAAAAAAAAACTGTCATGCAGCCGAATGAGCAGATAGATCCCGTCACGTTGTCGATTGACAAAGCAAGCTTTTTGTCCCTGTTACCTGCATTTATGATGTACGAAGTAGTGCAGAAATAAATTGAAATTGAAATAAATTGAAATCGAGAGTTTCGTTACAAATTAATTCTAAGCATAGTCAATGCTTGAACTGCGGGCGTTCAATGTCTTCATAACACTCCTCTTGGAACAACCTTCTAATTACACTTTCGTGTGACGCAGGATAGCCCAAAAGGAAACTAATTGCGCATGAATGTACCCTATGACTATGTATTTATAGGATATTGTCTTGGGATATATTGCGTGGATTAGTTATGTTCATTATTGTTAAGAAGTGAAAGCTACTTCCTACTAATTAGTACAGGATGTGTTGCGCAACTTCTCGGACTGCCCTGTCCCGCCGCATACTAGCATCACTGCTTCTGCGGCTTGCTCTTGGATATGTATTGTAAAGTAAATTTTGAATAAATCACAATCAATCAATCAAATGGCGGCACAACTGAATGAAACAACGCATAGAAAGAGAGCGAACCATGGTATCCCTTGCATCACATGCAACAAATGAAAGAAGTAAGGAAAATGAATGATAGTTTAGAAATGTGGGTCAAGGTGGTTCTGGCGTTCTCGCAACAGATGAAACAACGTGCGTTCTTTCCACTTATTGGTGCTTGGATGGGTTTCACGTAGCGGTTAGTTATCGTGGCCGTGAAACTTCTCAGCCACTGCAGCCACTAAACGTTCGGGCGTCGCCGCGTCAGAAATCTCTTGGGGGGCGACAGTGTGGCGTGTTAAACTTGGCCGCCTTCCAAAGGAAACGTCGAAGACGAGCATCGACAGCTTCCTCGAAGACGCGCCGACAAATAGGCCGTACTTCTAGCGCCGCTCCGCCTCCTTAACACCTTCGTCACAACTTCTGTTGCATTTCTGAAATCGCAAATTTTTATTCGTGCTTCCTTTTCCCTCGCACTTCGTCGGCGCGTCGTTTCGTTTGTCCTTTTGCACTCGCGTTCTTTATTTCTTTTGTTTCGTACGTATGCCGCGCGCTTCAGTGTCACGCGGGTAAGTGATTTACGCGTGCTCTTGCCGGTATTCCAAGCGGGAGAGCTCTCTTTTTTTTACTTTTTTTTAATTTTATTCTTCGCCTGCGCCATCCCCGAGAAACGCCGTTACAGAGACACTTGGCAGTCACAAAGGCGCGCCTGGTATACCTCGAGCCGACTGGTTTCACAGTGCTTTGGGGGCCTGAAAAAGGTAGCGCTCGCGGTGCATCGGCGCACTCTTAAAGGGACTGACAAGCAATTTTCATGGTACCCTTTTTTTTTTTCAGTGCAACGGAAAGCTTACCGGTCAAAGTGTCTAATCATGAAGCGGTAACGCGGAAAACGCCGTGGAACATCTTTTTATCAGGATTTTTTAATATGGAGCGAGGATGTAGTCATCCACTGCAAGCATGCTGAAAACGGTGATAGGTGAGCGCTATGGCGATTATACGCCGGAATTAGTGGGAGGCAGCCAAGCGCGGCCGTAGCTGTGAGGAAGCGTTATTTTGTTTATCAAGTCGATGTTCCTGCGATTCATGTTTTCCCAAGTGTTAAACTATTTCTACGATAATAGCTACGTGTTTTCTTGGTTTCCTGTCCAGCTGCTTTGGTATTTAAGCAGTCAGAACGAAACCAATCGGATCGAAAACGAAACGACACTTTTACACGTGATACGTAGTTTAACGTGTTGCCGTAGCCATGCGTACGCTTTCGGTTTCCGAAACATAGAATAAAGCGCGAGTGTCTCATAGTACACCAACTGCAATTTTAAGCTATGATTAAACTGTACTTAATGACAGTCGACTTACGTACAGTTATCTCATAGGATACATCCCAAGTAACGAAATTTCACTACCCGGCCTCACCACTTACTGGTTCTTGAGACTTGCTTTGCCAATTTAACATTATAATTCCTACTTAAATCGCGAACAGCGTGTTGGATTCTATAACTATAAATCGTGGTCATTCATTTCCATCAACGTCTCACAACACATTCTGGCCAGCTGTCCGTCCCTTCAATGTCGTTCCACTATACGGAGCGTGTAACGAGGCGGTAGCGCGGCCCTGGTGGCGTATTGTAGAATTTACTCGCGTGCTATAAGCTATAGCCATGGCATGATCTCGTAGGCCATGCTGTAGCAGACGACGGCAAGCAAAGGAATCGCGAGTGCAGCAAACAAAGTTCTTTTTGCAAGCTTTCGCGCAAAATATAGATATAGTTAACGCAGTTGAGTCCGAATAAGTACAATACATTGCTTGCTATTACTGTGGTGGATCATTGATTGTGAACGCAAAAGTCGCGAGCATGCACGGGAAAATGCATGGTTTGCCAAGGTCGTTTTTAATAGTTTTTTTTCCATATCACCTCAGCTTATCATCCTCTGATCATTGAAGAACTTATTGTTATGGAGAAGCCGGCGACACAACAGTTGTCAAAACTTTCAATACACATTCATATAAATCACTCACATTTGCAAATACTTTCACTTCGGCGTTCTACATAAAATCGCAAAATATCAGGAACGGCTTTACAAATATTTGGATTACTACTTTCTTTTTTAAATTCACATAACAATAACTATGACGAACTATGTCCCTGGTGAAATAGCCTACTGTTATACGGAACAGTGTCCCACATACCTGTACACATATGTCGGCAACTTAAACATGCTTTCAGGTACAGGTGTGTGAAAGAATGTTCCAAATAATATGTACAGGAACGTGGAACACTGTTCCCGATAACAGTGGCTATCTCACTGAAACATAGTTCCACATAATTATTTTTACGTCAATATACAAATGTGTTCATGTATATGGAAACATCGTTCTTTATATTTAGCGATTTATGTAAGCAGAAAATATACGCTGCAATTTTCCACTAATAGCTGAAACTTAGATGGAACAATGTTAGAACTGTGCGCAGGGGTTAAATGCTGGCGGTGGACAAATCCGGCTTGCGCTCGTCAATGTCAATTTCTATCGACAGACTGCCAATTTTTGCTACCGGTTTCTAAAGCGACGCTTGTTTTTTTTTTCTTTTTTTTTTCTTTTCTTATTTTTGTTGCCTAGCCCTCGGGGTTCAGTCTACATAAGTAACGTATCTAATCCAAATATACAAAACTGAACTGCCCTGAATATTAATCAACCATTTGTCGTATATGTGCTGTAAATTGATTCATTTGTACTGCATAATGCACTGTATGATGTCGTTAATGGTATTTTTGTATTGTAAACTCCCTACAACAATGCCCCTAGAGAGCTCTGCAGGCGCATGTATAAATAAATAAATAAATAAATAAATAAATAAATAAATAAATAAATAAATAAATAAATAAATAAATAAATAAATAAATAAATAATTAGGGCCAATGAAGGCACCTTTGTTCCTCGTTCTAAAAGAATGCATCACGAATAAAACCTGTACTTGTAATATCAGCTAGTAAGTATATCTAAAGCACCCACAGACATCCTAACCGAACAGCACCTCATATTGAACGCCTTTGATTTTTTTCTAATTTTTTATACCTGGTTTATACCTTTCTTAAGCCAGTCTGTATGTGCCCCTCGGTCTGCGCCCATCCTTGGGCAATCGTCCAGGGTGAATATTGAATGTGTAATGCGTTTAAACAAGTGTCGCACTTATCTGTGGATACACATCTCACCATTCTCCCCTCGACAAAGCCTCGGTCCGCGTGACGCACGCCGCTAACAGCTGCATAAAACGCGGCTGCGCTTGTGCCATACGCCACTGCGCCTATACCTAGCTAACTAAAACGAGCTTCGCGTCATTTAGGTTCTGACATTGCGTTGAATCTGTGTGGTTTTATTTTTTATTGGCGCACTTGAAATTACGCACTCGTAATACGCGTAAGAGCCACATTTCATGAGCTGCGCAAAGGGGGAAAAAATGAGGACATTACGAAAGCGACATTGTTAAGTGCGGCATGAATGTTCGCAAAAACAAAAATGCTCGTCTGCTCTGAAAAAAAAATGTTGCAGCAGCCATAAAAAACAACGCTCGCGACGGTCAACTGATAACAGAAAATGTGAAAACACCGACGTTTGCCGTCGTGCACGATTAATTTTTTTCACACTGAATTAGGCGTTAAATGATTGCTAAGCATACTATGTCCGAGGAGATCTGCCGTTTCTGATTCACATACGCTGCTTTTCAAAAGGGTCTTCAACAAGCTACCATTTAGGGGGCCAAAACGATTATATTTTAAATTTTCTTTCACTTGCGTTTGGCATGATCGCCTACTCTTTGTTCGAGTCTCCATAATGAAGCATAAGACGTTCGCTTGCGGCAAAGATTTCTCAAAGGAACACCTTTACAGCCGTCAACCTCTAACATACCTCCTGCAAGAAATCAGCATTTCAACACAACTTCGCCTAACCAGCGACAATCAACTTCTTAATGATGCAAGACCAATTAAGCGTAAATCTTGTAAGACAACAAAAACGCTACTAAATAGCAACGTTGTCGGTCTATTTAGGCATGTTACAGTAGCAGAAACGATGGAACCCAGCCTTTGAGACGCACACACCAGGAGATAAGTAGACGGACACACGCTGGGACTAGCAACAAGTTTAATGAATTATTGGCAGGGGAACCACACGATACGAACGAGAACTGATTGAAGCGTACCATATCCAAAAACATTGTCACAATCAATGTGTTAGTGTACCCTCGTTATCGGTGTCAAAGAAAGAGACAGCTTATTTAGAAAAATGTGGTTACTAGATGTCATTCTGTATTTTTTCTTTGATATTCACGTGGTATGTACGACGCATGCTCGCTCTGGCTTCCCTGCGAACTTCTCTGTGGTTGTTTCATTAAACTTGTGCTAGTCCCAGCGTGTTTCCGTCTACTCCTCTCCTGGTGTTTGCGTCTTAAAGGCTGGGTTTCATCGTTTCTACAAGTAGGTACCAACAGGCCAAGCAACAGACTCTTCTAAGTCACAGTAGTGCACACAAATATACGATATTTTGCATTTGCGTCCTGTGATCTAATTTGCTGAGAAGTTTTGTGCTGGATAATGCCAGATCACTAGTCTAGGGTAATAGTATCTTGAAGACGCATTGTCATCGCACATAGTGAAAAAACGTACATGCTGGTGAGTTAAATGTTAATGATGGGTGGGGAGGTTAGCCGAGAAAGAGGCTAGGCATGGATACTACAGGTTTCATCTATATATATATATATATATATATATATATATATATATATATATATATATATATATATAACAAGAAATCCATCGACGGAAGTAAACAAATTATTGCACTCGCACAAAAAATCGGAAAGGGCCATCAGTGAGCACATTGAAAGGAACAAAGTGGGAAGTGGAGCTTTGTGGCACCGCCACTTACCAAAATGGTATTCATATCTGTGGTGCAGCCAAAGAGACGGAGACGGATAACATTTTGTTTATTGGTAAGCGGTAGCTAAAGTATGACAGTTTTTTTTTTGCCTTTATAGATGGTTCAGTTTTCTCAGAAAGTGTCCGTGTGCCTCGTTTGCTTGCGTGTAATTAACAGTCACTTCTGGTGCCAGTGCCGATACTAATTGCGGTGGATTTGTTTACAGACTTGTTTAGGTGGTTAGATTTGTACGCTTATGACCTTCCTGCATGCTTTTTTTTTATTTCTGAACCGTTTTGTTTTTTGCATGAAATTGTTTCTGACCGACGAGCATTCCCCGCAGCGGTAGCCTAGTGGTTATGGCGTAAAGCTGGAGTCCTCTCACTACGGCTTGCCTCATAATCAGATTGTGGTTTTCGCAAGTAAAACCCCAGAATTTATTTCTTTAAACGACCAGCATTTGAAGAGCCGGCTATGCAACTGCATTCCCTTTCTTCCGACCATCAGCTGATAAACAAGTGTTGAATACGGAGGAATGAATTCGCGTACTGCCTTTGTGAAACTTCCATGCGTCAATCAAACGTAGAAGCATCTACAGGCACCCAGTGGATTTGATGCCATCGACCCCGGCTGTAACCACGCAAAATCAAACAAAATAATGTCGTGAATGTTCTTTCTGGTTTTCTTTATTAGTCTCTAAAGGCGCGTTTTTCATAGTAACATATTATACTCAAAAGTGCTGAGTTTGGTTTATGTCATGTCAGCCGACAGATTGTTCCAGTTTGTACATTCCGTGTGTGTCATAGCTTTTATTTTCTTTCTTGTTTGTGTGTGTGTGTGTTTTTTCTCGAATCTGCGCACGTTCGCCTTTTTTTCTCTCACAGCATTTAAGTAGTCTCCGAACTGCCAACTTGGCATCTCCCACAAACTTGACGCTGCCGCTCACTCCTACAAAATGTCCCACGTGTCTTCCCAACGCCGACATCCGCTAACCCCAAGCTGCGTTTATGACCTGTCAACCTAACATGTTTCTTGACATAAGAGAAAAAGGCAAAGAAGGTTGTCGCATAAGCCATAAAACTTGCAATACTGCGCGGGGGTATTGCTCTGAAATCCTAGCGCATTCCAGTTTGTGTTTAAAGTTGCGTAAGGCATTGTGGATTCACAGAAGGTTCAGTCGTTTCCCCAGTTCACTGAGCTGCGCAGAAAATCCCATTTCTGGTCTGCGCGAGTGTTTCGTTCTTCACATGAGCGAAGAGCGTCATAAATAAACAGCGATAGAAAAGGCAATACAAGCTGCTGAAACTGTTTGCGATTCAGTGGTGACTAAGCACTTATTCGTGCGGCCGCTGCACTATTTTTTTATGTCTTGTCCCATCAATTACAGCCTAAAACTTAGCACAATGCGGACAAATTCAAAAAATGAATTGCACACACACGATTCTAGGACAAATATGGACCTAAATGAAATTTCGGGTCCCGCTACAGTTGCCTCCCGAACTTGTCAAGCTCATGGTGTTGCCCATCGACCAAGAAAACAAAATTGTATAAATAAAATCTGGAATTAGAAGTTGCAAAACGGAGCACCAATAGGCTTGTTTACTCTCGCGTTAATGAAAAACACGCAAAACTATAACCTATGAAGCAAATATACTGATTTCTGTTGTTTTCCCCCCATTGTTTTATATACACTGCATGGCAGCCTGCAACTGGTTCCAAAACGCAATCACATAAAAACGCCGTTACTTATTTAAATACATGAATAGCTAAGCGTCCTTATGCTTCAAGCCCATTACTTAGTGCACGCAAGCTAGAATTATTCACGTTATTGTCAATGTGATGTGACTGAGAGTATGGAGTGGACGGTGAAGCTTAAAACGCGTTTAATATAGAAACGCGGATCAGACCACTGTGTCATCGATCGAGGAGAGAAAGATAAAATTAAGCAATGAAAGGCAAATAGGTTGACCAGAATAACCTTACGGTTGGATGCTCTGCACTGGAGTAAAGGGAAAGGGCGCAAAAGATAAAAACAAAAGAAACAAAAGTACGAACAAGAACTGTCCACGCGCGCGTGATAAGGCGCCTGGCAACGGTCTCAATTTTGCCCGCTGTCCTGATGTTTTCAAATGTGTTAGGCGCTTAGCTTATTATTGTGCTCATTTTTATACATGCATTTCTACCTGCACATTTGTTAGTTCGGAGCACGCTACATCGGTACTGTCAATAACGGCGCCCCTCTGGGAATGTTAAATATATAGCAAGCACTATATAATCAACACCCTCATCAGTCTATGTCCACTGCAGAACCCACATAGGACCCTCATCATGAGGAGAAACATTACAGTACAATAAAGAAAAATGAGCTAAAGTGCATACGGCAGGCATCACCAAGTCATGATCGGCAGCTTATTACCGCAATCCTTGAAAAGTGTACAATCATTGCAGTCTACCGGTACTATATAAAATATGGGATAGGAACTTCGAGGTTAAGAAAAAAAGCTTGAGATAGAGAGAATAAAAATCTTTATTGTGTGAATGTTGCTTTAGAGAAACTCATTCCAGAGCTCATTCCTCATTCCAGAATTCCTTGAGCTCTGGCCGCGTCCTGGGCCCTCAAAAAAAGCTTGACAAAGAAGTTAAGAATCGCGCAACTCGTCAAAGAAGGAAAAATGGTAGGCGTAACCTTAATAGACTGGAAAACAGTGGTGTGTATTAGAGAGCGAACCAGGATAGCCTATATTCCAGTCGACATTAAGGTGAAAAAAATTGAGTTTAGTAGACCAGCCGGTAATTTAACGGACATTAGTCACAGAATAGGTGCCAAGAGGAGGGAATAAGCGCAGTCGAGGACGGCAGATAATTATGTGGTTTGATAAATGTGGGAAATTCGCAGGCAGGTCAGGTCAGCTGGCGCAACACAGGGGTACATGGAGCTTGCTGAGTGTGGCCTTCGTCCGGAAGTCAACTGGCTATTCAATCGTAAATTATTCCATCGAATTTCTTCCACTGAACTTCTGAATGCATCAAGTTAACCTATCCTTTCACCACCGAGATCAGTGTTCGTCTGATTTGAAGACGTGCCGAACAAATTTTACCAGCAGGCGGCACCCCACTTTAATGCCATGACTGTTGCCAGGCGTTGGAAGTGAACTATGAGTCACGGACGCTTATAACGCAGCCTGGTTTATTGTTGATGTAGTACAATATGTTATACTTTGCTCGGTCTCTACAATTTGGTAATGGAATTTTTCGCTGATCCTCAGATTTTCCCACTCACGCGTCATTTACCTGGATTCGAAGTGCACAAAAATAAAATTCAGAACCCTTCCGCTACTGTGAAAGTGGAAACCAGCTAAGCTGCGACTATGGGGGGTCTGCTGTAGTGAATATTACTATAGTCAATTTATATATTATCATTATTTATTATATTGAGCTTCTTCGGCATGTTCGTCAAAGAGCAAGGACACCGGCATTTTGTTTTGCCCTGCGCGATGGCGAAGTAGTGGTTTGCTGCGCCAAGTTTGCCCCATCGTCATAAACTAGCGTATGAGCCACGTGATTTCTTTCTTACCCTCCTTCTTCTTTTCTTTCTTTCCTTACTTCTTTTTTTTCTTGTCCCTGGCTCATACCCACATATCCAGTGCGGGTATGCGCCACACGTGATTTTATTATCGTTAATCGTGACGTAACTGACGAGTATGTCATGTTATTGATGCTATGACCTATCAGTCAGGTTAGTAATCCGTTTTGACACCTTTGCTAAGACACAGCTGGCGGGAAACCGCCAAGCTCATGGATCCAAATCACCACGCACATGGAGCCGAAATGCTGATGATGATAGTTTTTTCTACACGTGGACACGATCCTGGAGGAACTAGCCCTTAACAACTTGACTGTAAAAAGAAGCAAGTTCCACGCTAACTGACACGAAGGGCTTCGCAGTCTGGTTGCTGTGATTGCTTCTCTTACCATTTCTCAGTGCTTGCTTCGATCGCCCGTGAACCATGTCAAGACCACGTGCGTCAGACCATCTGGCAACCGTCCTGCCCCCCTTCTTGAAACGCCTCCGATTGACTGCCTTCTCTTTGGAACGTCAAATCCTTCATGGCAGTTTTGTTTCATATTTGGTTTGCGATACTTTTTTTTCTACTTTATAGATTGTACACCACTCTATATTAGATTGCACAGTGCTCCCACGCAAGGACATCAGGCTTGTATTATTTTTCGCGGAATGTGGACCTCGTCAGAATCTCGATTATCGACTTTTTCTCTCGCAATACTGTTTTTGTACGTTGTATTCTATCTCGTCGGTGTAACGGTATCGCATTACAGTTGCTTGTCACGCTCCCCTGCGCCTCCTGCGCTTATTTTTACACATGTGATTAGAGCACGGGCGTCTGAGATGGCTTTTTCGCCATTTAGAAGACAGTGCCCTAACGTTATTTTTACACCTTGTGTACTAGCGCCTCTACCAACTTCGTTATCTTTTTTTTTTTTTTCGTTCAAGGGCAACACTCACCCTCTTCGCCACCCGCCATGGTGTTGCAGTACCTATGGAATTCCGCTTCATGAACACAAATCCGTGGGTTCTATCTATACTAGGCCATGCTGGTCAAATTTGATGCTCATCGTTTGCGAAAACGCCTTTATGAATACATTTAGATAAACTTTACAAACTCGAAGTCGTCAAAGTTGTTTATAATCCGGTCACTGTGGCTTTCTTTATGCGCCAGTCAGCTTCATTTGCTCGTAAAACCCGATAAGCTACCGTAAGCTTTCCTGTTGAAAGTGCCTGAGATTCTGAATATCCTTGCTGCGACTTACTGGCAAAGTGTTGAATCGCTTTAGAGTACTTATATCTTCCTTCTTCATATACATCCTCGCGTCTGTTTTTATCGATGCACTGCGCAAGTTATCGATTCATTGATCGGCCACCTGCTCTTTCGTTCGATCTACCAGTCGCCTGACTGGAATTTCCAGCTTGACTTTCGCAGTTGAAAATGACAAGGGCTTCAATTTCGATCCCTGACGTAAAAATGAGCATTTCGCGAACGCTCTTCAGATACATTGATTGGTAGTTAGCTTCAATATACATCCTTGTGAAGAGAGATTACAACGGGGTTATCAGATTGATCTTGGCCAGCTGAGGCTCTTTTCAGTGCACTCAACTCCTTGCACGTAGGCGTTTCGCGGTTCCGATCATATTGTAAAGTGACCACCACGGCAGAGAATAGAGCCCGTGACCACGTGCTGAGTATAGGGAACGTCATGAGCTCTTAGTCCGCTGGGCGCTAGGATTATTCCACTGAAAAGCAGCTTGCGTATTCGTTTTTAGCCGAGTGTTCAAAGTGCAGCGTGTTAAGGTAACCAAATTGGTGTTGTTGATTGCATGATCTCAAATAAACAATGACATCTAGCGCTGCATTGTATACTCTTTTGTGAACCACAGCACTATAGTTGTGCATACTCATTGATATTATAACGTTACAGATCACAAACACTAATTAAAACTACGACAAATAGACTATGGCAGTAGAAACAAAAATCATCGCAGGTTGCACGGACTCAAAAATGAAAAGAAAAAGAATATTCAAGTAGGAAGAAAGAATGTCCGACATTTCGTCACTTACTTCAGAAGCCGCATAATTGCAATCGGAGCAATCGATCGCAATAACGCTACAAAGAGCCGAACCTGTTAGGCTAAACATGCAATTTTGGTGTTTAAGCCTCGTGACCAGCTCCTGATTTCGCTCCTGTGGTGTTTGATAACAGCATTATTTTTTGCTGAAGAAAAAAAGAGTACGCAATATGAAGTTCCTGCATCAATGTTTCTTTTTTTCAGCTTACCATCAATTTCTCCTGATCTCTCCCTTTACATCTTTCTTGTCTTCTTAAGTTTGGTGTCAGGCTCTCCCCTGCTCAACACGCTTCTCAACTTCGCTTTTGCAATGACACTGCCTACCGCAGCCCTTGTTTATAACTCACGCACGTTCGCACCCGCACGCCCCCTCTCGGCTAAGCCAAAACCTCCGTCTACTCATCTCACTAGAGGCGAGGGTGCGGCTCAGACCTCCCCACACGATCCTCTACTCGCCTGTACTGCCATTCAATGCTTGCTAGAGGCCGGCTCTGTAGTGGCGCCATGTCAGGGTTTCCCGAACAATACCCACTCCATGTGGGCTTCTCCTGGAAGCACGCAGGATGTTGAAATTGCCTGGTCAGGCTGTCGTCTTACCAACTCCTACCTAACAAAAGGACTTCCTTGCGTAGGTGGTTCCAGGCTGAAGGGCATATCTGAAGCTAATAGGCCGCACACGGACAATACGAGACGAAAAATTAATATCCATGTCCTCGTCGCGTTTAATGCACCGTTTTTTTTTTCGGTCTAGTTGTTTCCGCGTGCGTCCTCTTCTCGTGTTATGTCCTTCCACTATAGCTGACTGGAACACTTCCCCATCTTTCTAACTATCGTGTGCAAATTTTTCAACTTTCCCCTGAAGTCTCAGCCATCACAAGGCATCGTCCGCTGTGATTCAGCATTAGAGTGTAGCTTATGGCTGGGTGTGGCATTCACAGGTTCCTCAATGGTTCCTCAACAGTTGCCGTTGGTACGAGTCTATGAAACATCTCCTCGTCACTAGACCTCGCCATGACGACCAGAGCCTTCTACTCCGCATCACTTTAGATCACCTGGATATCATTCCCGGTTACAAAGTACTTGGACCGTATCGCTTTCTGAGCCTGTGAAACATGCATGTCTCACAAGCCCAGAAAGCGATACTTGCATTACTACACTTCTGGACATCGACAGATCTCAGTTAGAAACTATAGTTTTCGGTGTGCACTTCCCGACGAAGCGACACCCTCAGTGTCTTCTCTCCTTTCTCTCTTTTCATCTCTGAACCCTCTTCCCTCTGCGTAACAAACCGGACGGACATCCGTCTGCTTTACCTCATTCCCTTTTCTTCCTTCTTTTCTTCTCTCTTTCTCTCTCTCTCCACATCAAAAAAGCCAGGTTGATTGGTTTTCGGACCCATCGAGTTGCACCGAAGACAGGCTTGACACGGTTCATCGAGCCACGAAACTGATCCTAGCAGAATACAACATGAAAAAAAAAAAAAAAAAAAAAAAAAACGTGGTGGCACTTCCAACCGAGACCACCGTTCCGGACATCTAATCTCGTTGAATGTAGTTTTCGCGAACACACACTGTCCTAAGTTTGGCGCCCGTGTCACCGCTGGTCAATACCCCTCCCGGCTTTTTCACACCGCGGGTTAACGCCCATCGCAGTCTTTGTTTAGAGGCCGCGCACGTTCTGCCCAGCGTGCGGGCTCGATGAAAGCAGGTCGCACGGTCACGCCTCTCGGCCGGCGACGAGGCACGTGTGGGCGTCGAGAGAAAAGCTCCGACGGATGCGGACACTGTGGACGCAGGGTGCCGCCGAGGCCTGGTCACGTAATCGACAGCTGACGGGATTGACCCGCATAGGTCGCAATTTACGAGCATCGCCTTACGCGTTCGCAGCCTATAGTCTCGTGAGCCACCCTTCACGTGGGCGACGCCTGCCGATGACGTCGGAGTACGCCCGTGTGTAGGCTTGACGAGACTATCGCGAGAAGTTTTTGTTTGAAACTCTCATCGTTTCACCGAGTCCTTTCGTCAGCATCGTGCAATTAGTTCATCTGGTATGGTTAAGCGCAGTGAATGACAGAGAGAGAGAGGGTGATCTTTAATTAAGTACGGAGAAATAACTAAGTGAATTCGTTGTTTTCAAAAGCAACACAGCGTAGGAGAAATGTGGTTGCCAAGGACCATTTAAGTAACGCGTTGCGCGTGTGAGCAGTATAGCAGCAGTCATTTACACAAGGCTCAGCGAAACCGCGTAGCCACCTCAACTTGGGGAGGGGGTACGCGGTTGGGGTACACGTCAGAAGGAGACAGGCTCTCCCAGCCAATCAGCACTTCAGCAGCAGATGAAATGGACATGTCCACAGGGTGGACACTTGCTGTAGTACGAATAAACCAACCCGCAGGAACATATTTTTGGATCCCAGCACATACCTCTGCCTTGAAATGTAGATGCTGCTTCGTTCGGTGAACGGATGGTGTGAGAAAAAAATACATTTTGGACGTTTCGTCCCACCGTATTTCCGCATAAAGCGTATAAAGTTATTGCACCATCTACTCGAAAATGTTTTGCCGTAGTTAATATGCAACTGACTCAGCAGTTTCCTACTTCTACTCTTCTTTTCAACATCATGTTTTTGCTGGCTCCAAGGCTGGATAAATTTCCGTCGCTTTTCTGCCTCCTTTCCCTCAGGAAAAAGAAACAGGTATCACGATGTCAACCGTGACTATTAACCCACCAAAGTGCCTTCATTCGACAGCAAAGAAAGAAAGAAAGAGGCCAGACAGCGAATGCAGTGACTCGCATTGACAAATCGAAATGAAGGTACGCTCCTGAAGTAACACTCATCCACGCGTCTCAACCTCAGCTCTCCTCAATTTGGTGAAGTGGCTATTCAAATTTTCGTGAAATGGAAAAGCTTTTAAGAAAGTGCAGTGCGCGGCACTCGACTAAATGGCGGCTTAAGAACACGCATGAACATTCACAGAAATCTCCTCAATCGTATTCTTTTCCCCTACGTCTGCTCATATCAGCTTCATTATTCGGTATGGGTCTACCTAAACGGATGTCCCAATTAAAGCGGACCCAGTTTGTGAGGGCGTAGACACGTAAATATCGACACGCTGACTTCGCGACGACGTTTTAATGGCCCTCGAGCTCAATATAGAAAATAATTTTTTCTTCAATCTGAACGCATGCGAAATACAAAATCAAAAGGATAGAATCATTTGACGACTTCATACCCGCGTTTTTATTACAAACTATAGAACGATATTCGAAAACGTTTAAATAGTATTTGCAGAAACGGAGGAGGCGTGCGATTGATCAGTAATGCCAAAGAGTGCTTCGAAGTTCCTGCTTCTTATATTGAATCTGTATTTTCTTTACGTGCAGTTTCTCGCGGAACTAAAAGAGCGAGTTCTGTTTCATGGTTCAGATGATTTGTAATTACATCTGCGAGTGGTATAAACATGTTTGCGAGTGATATAAACATTCTGTGGCAATTCTGTATGCCTTGTCTCAACAGCATAAACAAATGCTGTAAAGTGAAATCGGATGGAAGAAGCTTAAAGATTAGCTATGTCTGCACATATATTTTAAGGTGACGTGAGATGGTGTGGTCCATAATAATTACATTTTAAATTTTACCTTGGTTTACCATGTCATTCGCTCTCATCAAATATATAACACTCAGTTATACGCGATTTCTGACTTACTTATTTCATTTTAGTTGTCACGTCAACCGGGAAATGGACATGCCTGGTCGTGGAGTCGCAATTTTATAAGGTTTCGATCATCACATAAAAAAACATACAGTCATTAGGGAGGTCTTTGTAGCTGTCGTCCGCTCCTCTTTTGTTTCTTTATGGAGGCGCGCACTCTTCTGTGAGAAAGCTGGGTCCGTCAAATACCAATTTTATGCCTGTCGCGGTGTTGCTGATGGGAGAAATGCCAAAACTGAGACGAAAACGCAGGTTTTGTGGCAACCGTTGCAATTCAAGCGTGCTATGAAGCACATGGGTGTCACTCCTGGACTTGTTAGTGATTCCATGTGTGCGCTATAGATGGACTCGCGGCGGATGAGGAAAGCGACTTCAAACGAAAAACCGAAGTAAAACAGCGAAGAAAGGACCGCAGACAGATAGAAAGCCTACAGTAATGTTCCCCATGAACGAGACTTTAATTCCTAGGGCGTTTGGATGGATCAAGCGGCTTGCCGCCACCTGTGTTGAATTTTTGTCAAAATGCAATTTAGAACACTTTTGTACCTTTTTGGAAAAACGGCTGGGTGTATGTCAAATAAACGTTGCGAACCTTTGAGTTAGCGCCTCCTACCAATGTGCAACTAGAATGATTATCCGCGCTTAATTCGCTGTTTACTGCACAAATAAAGGTTATATTGTTGTGGTGGTTTCGATATATATATATATTAGTGATAGAATGGTGTGGCAATGTAGCCCGCATATACTGCATGTCATATAGCAAGGCGTGACCTATACAAACAGGGTGTTTCAGCGAACACTTTCAAAAATTCTTAAAGGTTGCCTGTGGCTGATAGCACAATTCTAGTTCAGGAGCTGGTCTACTCGAAGAGGCGGACATTACTTGCACAGGAAATTGAAGTGCATAAACGAATGATTAACAAAAATTCACTAAATAAGTTTTTAAATAATTACCTGATGGCTCATATTGCAATTTACAAATTGTAGCCGTGGAATTCGCAAGGCGGATCCACACGGAACGAATTCTCCGGATGACACCAGTTTCGAGAAAGTAATAACCGAACTTTGCGGAGAAATGCATTGGCGTTCCCTGTTAATTTCTTTAAAAAAACGTCGCTTTATGCATTGAAGCACAAAATTAACTGGAACGCCAATGCATTTCTCCGCAAAGTTCGGGAATTAATATCTCGAAACTGGTCTCGAAAGAAATAATTCTCGAAAATAGTTCGAAAGAAATATCTCGAAAGAAATAATTGCAAGTGGATCCGCCTTGTGAACTCCACGGCTAAAATTTGTAAATTGCAATATGGGTCATCGGGTGATTAGTTAAAAACATAATTAGTGAATTTTTGTTGATTAGTCGATTATGCATTTTATTTTATTTTTTGTGTGCAAGCAATGTCCGCCTCTTCGAGTAGACGAGCTCATTAAATAGAATTGGGCTATCTGCCACAGGCAACCTTAAATAAATTTTGAAAGTGTTCGCTGAAACACCGTGTATACCTAAGTATATACGGTAATTTGCGCTCACGGGACGCCAACGCCGGTGCCGACGCCCACACCGGATTTTCTGCAACACGGGGCGCTTAACGCTTTCGCGTTGAAAAGGAAAAGAACATTTAGTTTTGCCTAATTACCTCTTTTACGTATCTACATCGTTGTATTTCCAATTGTGTAGCGTACTATTATCCTTCCTGCTGCAAAATTTGAATACTATGCGGCTAATAGTATTGACGAAAATGCTAAATTTGTGAAAAAGTAAAAACAAATATAGCAGAAACTGATGTGCTTTTCTTAATATTTTGAGCTTTTATGAAACCCAACTCTAACTGATACCGCATAATAGATTTAAAAAGCGCAAACATGTTCGTGACTTCCCTAATTGTAATTCTTTCACACCACCTTTCAACGTCTCGCCCCACTTTAAGGCTAGGACTTGTACATCACACCGATTTGTTTCGAAGCGCTTATAATAGCCTTAGATGGGTCAGAGTGGGTCCCCACTCCCCCCGCACCTCCCCCTCCTACACAATATAAATCTAAGTACATTATGCAAGAAAAGATGCAATATCTGTACGCAGTATAGAAACTGCTGAGGACAGAATGACAGAAACTGCTAAAGAGCACTAAAACGAGGTAGGCAAATAAAAAAGGAGAAAGAAAAACGTCTAGCAATCACTGCTATATGCCTTGCTATAAGAAACACAGCAGCAAAGGCAGCCATAAACACTACCTTGATATCCATCAACAGACCGCGCCAACGTTTGTTTGTGCACCCATATACCTACAAAGAAGGAAACCCGAGGCAAGCTTCGTCACCGGCCCACATATGAAACATGCAAACGGGGAAAGAAGCGAGCTTCGCAGACCCTGTAGATCTTCATCGCTATAAGGACCTCGTAGGTGTACATAATCCAGAAGACGATAAAAGCGAGCGACCGCTTGCACTCTTGCCTTACGTGTATCGCGTGCGCTCAGGCCTAATGTGCAGCACTTACGCGCGACCAAGCAAAGGGCTTTTGGGGCAGTGTCGGATGTTGTCAGAATAAAACTGTGCAGTCCTTAGAAACATGGGGAGTGAAACCAGTACTTCTTTTCGATGAGTCCTCATGCTAAAGCTGAAGCTATGTGTATTTGCGCGCAATCATCTACACCCGGACATTTACGTGCGTTGATATCTCCACGATACAGTACTATAAAGTGTCGTTGAGGAGCGCGCTCATGTTAGGCAGATCGTAAAAGTACGTTGTAGTCCATTTCGATCAACGACGAACATGGAACATCGTTGCAGCAACAGAACCCAATGTTCCTTGTTTTAGGGCCCTGTGCCAGTTCCACTTCAAAAATTAAGCACTGCCTAGTCAATGTCTGACCTACAAAAATGTACAACAAGTACGAAGCACTTCAATTTCTACTTGAAGCACTGAAATCAAGGCGAAAAATGTGAGACGCTCACAATGAACGGTTATATTGTTTCTGCGGCACCTATCTGCAGGAACGTGAGGGAAAAAAAAGGTGATGAATATTTAAGCCCGACATACTGACATCTTGGCAAATAACATCTTTTCGTGTCTATTTGGGGGAGATATTAGCACAATAATTGTGCGCAATGATGCTACGCAAGGCACCTATCATCAAGTCGTTTCACGCGCTTCACGTTTATATGAAGAGTCTGTTTCAGGAAGCAATTTGGCAGCAAACCAAATTGCTCAACAGCAGTGCCAATCAGCAATATCTTTTTTTGCAATTAATGAAACGAGATATTCAAAAAGTTCGCGATGCATATACTGACGAATCTTTCGTTTAGGCAGTAATGCACTAAGCAGCCTTGCAAAAAAAGAGTAATATTATTTGCTCACCAGCACCGAAAGCATTGGCAGCTACTATTCTTGAAAGCTACTGGCACACTCAAACTCGTCATGCCTTTCTAACTCCAGCTGGAAGAGGAACTTGAACACAAACATCAGCACGTTTCGCGCAGTCGCAAAACATGAAGGCCCCCTGAAGAACACCGCGGTACGCCTGCATACTTCAATGGGTGATGTCAGCGGGGTCAGGCTTGAACAAGGCTGCACCGTATTAACGAGACGACGTACGAAGCACGGCCACGGAGACGAGATGAACGCTTCGCACGTGCGCCTCTGGTGACGCGTACCACTTCTGCGCGGACGTCATCGTCCTTGCTTGACGCGTTTTGCGCCCTCCGCGGCAGACGGAACAATCGAGACTTTGTCGTTCCTCCTACGTTATAGTAGCTCTCATAAATGATGCGCCCTGTGGGAGTCGTGCGGCAGTGCTGGTGGATCGGGTTTCTGTTTATCGCTTGTTCTGCACTTCTTTCGGGCGATTGCTAGCGTCCACGGCCGACTATTCTGTTTCACGTTGTCTCTCGACTTCACTTTGCCTGCGAAAGGGCTTTCGTATAGTGCGAAACGGCGAGTTCCTGCTGAGCAGAACAGCGCGAAAAGCCGCTGCACGCTGAACACACGCAAATGGCCTTCGAGTTGTTTTGGACGTTACACACGTATCTTGGATCTTGCAGTTTAGAACGTGTGGACGCTGCGAACGGCGACTTGTTTACATCCCTCTCACTGGAGCGTATGCGCACTGGATGTAATAGAAAGCTGTTGCGCGTTCTCCTTTGTTTCGTTGGTCTTCAATGCTTGCCGGTACAGGTTACGCCGATTATGTGATGCGACAGCAGGGTTGGGGGGACACGATGAAAACAATTTATTCGTGCGATAAATATTCGGGTAACTGCGTGAGTAAAGCAGTAACTGTGCAGACGGGAGTCTTGAGCATATCGCTCCTTCGATTGTATTTTTATTTATTTTTATAGAAGTGTTGCTGAACTTTCAAGCTTCCAACTTTCTGCGAGCTTCTTGTATTGTTTGTAATCGTATCTTATTTGGTCGCAATACCGCCACACAAGTCTACATTTAATAATTCATATCACTACATTCCCCTGGAGGGCACTGTAGGGGAGGTGTATTATAAAATGTACACATGAATCAGCACGAATAAAAATCGTAACAGAAAAATACTTAGAACTTTCAATGCCATCAGGATTCGTTTCAGGTAGTTTATACGGCAGCAACACACCGAGAAGAAAAAAAACTACATCGGCCTACTTGCGCAATTCTATGCAAATTCGAAAAATTAATATTAGAGGTTTCATCGGTTCAGCTCTCTAGCAGTACGGCTAAAATAGGGCGCCAGGACATCATCCAAAATATCATAGCCTCACGGTGTTCGTCATTTATGTATGTCCATGTACCCTGTGCTGTAACAGCTCTTTTTTTCAGTTTTCAATTTTATTCATCTCTATAAGGTGATAAAAAGTTTCTTTTTACGTGGATAGTGTGAAACCCTTCATAACTTCATATGATTTTTTTTTTTTTTTTTTTTTGATGGAACGCGTTTCTCTCTCTCTTCCGCGAGAGAAACAACCCTCAGTGTAGTTAAACGATCCCAGCGCGAGCAAACTGACTGCAGAACAGGCTGGCTATATTGAATTCTCCAGATGCGCTAAACGTTAAAATATGCACACGAATGTCTTCCCTCAGTCCTTGCAACATCAGCCGGCTTTCTCAGGGGCTTAAGAAGGACAGCAAAATAAGGAGTATCTTTTGCAGCCCATTAAACTCCTTTAAATTGAAAGTGTCTCCATTATGTTTTGGTTTATTTATCATTTAATTTAGCCATCCAGCTGGACTTAAACAGCTCTATCTTTGAAGTGAGATATATTTAAAAGAAAAGTGAGGGAAAAGTCGTAATGGAAACGACGGAGCACGTAGCGAATGCGCAGAGAGCTACACGAAACGTTTTGCAATGTGACAGGGTAATCCAAAAGAGCCATTATACGCACAGCGTCGTTCACATTGTTAGCAAAGCTTCTATATATCGTCCCTCTGGTAACCAGTTTAATCGGACGTGTACGAGGGAAGATAAATTATTAATGGCAGACATGCACTTCAACTGTATTTCTAACTTATTCCGCCCAACGTTTATTCTCGCTTCAGATTCTCATTCTCCCGCCGTGCGTCGCTATTTAGTCTGCTCAGTTAAGTTGGACGTAATGCTGTCATTGAAAGAAAGGGGAGGGCCACCAAATTCTTCGGACATATTGCGTACAACTTTCTGAACGTCGTTCAACAAACAACACAGAACGGAGTTTAGAAACAATTAAGGCTTCCGAAAAAAAAAAAAGCCTGGCTATAAACGTTGCTCAGGGTTTGAGACAAATGAGCTACAGTAAGTCGGGAAACACCGCGCTATGTTCGTTTGCTCTTTTCTAAATATTTTCCCGCAGAAACTTAACTCAGGCTTTACCTTGATGCGAGTTTCCCACAGTTTTCTTGAGATGCATCTTAATGGGAGGCGAGTCTTTTTTTGCGTGTGTGCGTGAGAGTTAGCTTGGAATGCCCATTGCCATTACCCACCCAAGCTTATGCGATCTCTTCTACAAGTGTCCTCGCTCGGCCATCAGGATCACCCTGGCTACTTCAAGAACTTCTCAGTTTGTTTATTGTAGACTACATAAATGTTCGCCGGCCATCCCGGGAATGTCTTAGCATTTCAGAGCTTCAGAATAACTATTATTATATGAAGACAAATTGCAAATGGTGTACTATGCTAAACGCAAGGGTCACCACACACATACCGGGGGCTTCAGCGAACACTTTCAAAGTCTGCTTAGAGTTGCCTGTGGCAGATAGCCCAATTCTAGTTAAGGAGCTGGTCTACTCTAAGAGGCGAACATTACTTGCACAAAAAATTGAAATGCATAATCGACTAATCAACAAAAATTCACTAATTAAGTTTTAACTAATATTCCTGATGGCCCATATTGCAATTTACAAATTGTAGCCGTGGAGTTCGCAAGGCGGATCCACTTGCAATTAATTCTCAGGATGACACCAGTTTCGAGATATTAATTCCCAAACTTTGCGGAGAAATGCCTTGGCGTTCCAGTTACTTTCGCGCTTCAGCGCACAAAACGACCTTTTGTTAAGAAAGTAACTGGAACGCCAATGCATTTCTCTGCAAAGTTCGGGAATTAATATCTCGAAACTGGTGTCATCCAGAGAATTCGTTCCGAATGAATCCGCCTTGCGAACTCCGCGGGTAGAACTTGTACATTGCAATATGGGCCATAATGTAATTAGCTAAAAATAATTAGTGATATTTATTTAGTCGATCATACATTTCAATTTATTGTGCAACTAATCTCCGCCTCTTCGAGCAGACAAGCTCATGCACTAGAATTGTGACATCTGCCACAGGCAACCTACAAATGTTTTATAGTGTTCGCTGAAACACCCTATATATATAGCCGGTAGGCACGTATTAACAACGGCTGCGCATGTCTGCAACTTAAACTGTGCTAACCAACGTTGTCAATATAATTTCCTTAGCTATTTCCTTCATAATCTTTTGTATGCATCATGCGCCATCCTAACTTCTGAGAGATGAGAAGAATGAGGTTTTTGTTGTTGTTGTTGTTGTTGTTGTTGTTGTTGTTGTTGTTGTTGTTGTTGTTGTTGTTGTTGTTGTTGTTGTTGTTGTTGTTGTTGTTGTTGTTGTTGTTGTTGTTGTTGTTGTTGTTGTTGTTGTTGTTGTTGTTGTTGTTGTTGTTGTTGTTGTTGTTGTTGTTGTTGTTGTTGTTGTTGTTTCAGAGCCTGTACGATTACTTCCGCCGCGACGTGTTGTGTCGGGTCTCGTCTTTTGTTTTCGTAACAAGAAAAATATATATATAGTTTGAAATGTGTGCGTTCCTCTCTCTCTTCTTTTATTATTATTATTCTTTCCGCCTTCTTTAGCATTTCATCACACTTTCGGGGGCGTTGACACCGCCTGTCGAACGAAAATTTCCTCACTGTATTCATCAATTCGTTTTGCGTATGATAGTTACGGCTCGTTCTCAGCATCACTGCCTTAGACGTGCCATGCATTGCGTGAAGGCTTCGAAAGAAAAAAAAAGACCAATCAAAGCACGTTTGTGGAAGATTTAATTTAGGTGCCTCTCTGCACACCTTTATATCACCACTCGCGGGTTTCAAGTTTGTCATTACGTCTATCTTTTCTGTGTTGCTTCGTGATTTTTTCCTGTCTTTTTTCTGCATGTCAGCTACTGTGATTAATACAAAGAATATGTAAACCAGGGTCCATATGGAGCTGACACTATGGAAATAGAGCCTCTGTTCCGCCCCTATAGTTCTCTGCCACGCGATGCACTACAATTCGTGCCTGTTCTGTGCAATCAATAAGCCGGCAACTTGAGGGGGGACTTAGGACTGCCTTGCCATGGCGATGCTACGAAGTTCGCTTGGCTAATCTGCATGTTGGCTGTCACAAATTAAAATAAATTGATGTTCACACCGATATATTTTTGAACACAGAAGTTCCCATCATTTCATTTAAGCTATCACTTTTGGGTGACTGTTACTTGCCGAGTCCCCCTCCCAGCGCTGGCTTCCGTAGTGTTGCTCTCAACTAGAGGAATCCTGTGGTAGGATACGCACGTACACCTCCACTATTTGCATGCAGTAATATAAAATTATAGGGCTCGCGATGGCCCTATCTGCTTGGTAATAGGTTCATTGCTGTTTCTGTTCAGCCTTGCATATAGGTGGTTCTTTCAGCCCATACATGTGGGATCACGTGAATGATTTATCATAACTCTTTACCGCTTGTCGCGTTGAGAGAAAGACGGATTGCTTACTGGTAGTCATGGTGGTGCAACTGGAGAAAAAGTACTCTGAACTTGTCCTTGGCTGTCGTAATTCTGCCAATAGTTACATGTCTCTGGCAGCGATGAACGCAACTCCGAAGGGAATTATGGTACAGCACTCCTCCATCAAATGTTCTGAATGTAGCGGTGACAGGGGCGCAATAAAAGAACATATGGCACAGTTATGTGCGTTTTATAGCGGTAGATCAGGCGGTGTGACGTCGTGATTGAGCCTTGGATATACGTTCACCTCTGTTACGCGCAGCATAACTGAACTGCTGGAGAGGTCATCGGCACATCTTGAATCAAAACAGATTGCGCAAGTTACGGCCAGACGAAGCGTCAACGTACTATATTTATTTATTACCTGAGGGCCCGTTTTCGTAATCAGAATTCACTGCTCTAAACAACCTGGAGAAGTGTTGACTGGCATTGCATACTTGAATTTTTCTTGTGAATGAAGTTGCAGTAGATCGGCCAGCCTGTCCCCAAAACCTGAACGACTTGATATACCAGCCATTCATCTCCCTGAATACAGCGTTTGGTGCTTCGCAAAAAGAAACGCACTTGTTCTGAGCTTATTACGCAATTTATGGATAATTATAAGCGAAATATTGGCTTCAAATAATTATTTCAGTTTAAACATCTTTAAAAATCTGCAATAATGTATTCGTATGTTCATTGTGTTTAAAAGATTCGTTAGAAAGTTATTTAAAACAAAGAAAATCCGATATTGATATCTGACAGCCTCTGATCGATTTTACCACAGCGGCATACATGTTCAAACGACTGGCGGCAGTAATTATAGACAAGCAGTTATAAAGTAAGGTTCAGCTTTTCAAACGAGACTGTGAGAAGATCTATCTAAACGCGAGCAGTCAAGCCCACGTTTCACGCCACTCATGACGTCTGTAGGACGCATGGCAATTGCTGTTTTTGGTATTTAGGCTTAGATTTCTAAAGATTAAATCGGACGCAATATACTACTAAAGAAAATATTACCACCAGCTTTCTTGCAAGTCGAGAAGTGGTTGCGAACGCTTCTAACGACGGGCTTGTAGTCTTTGCACTAATGTCGATCGTATTACTCTATCGGTTTAAAAATGGTCCGTTTAATTTTTGTTATTGGATTAGAGCCTCGAAGTTAGGCATAAGATGCTAAAATCACCTAATAAAGATCCGGTGTCGCATCCGAGCCTCAGCATTATTTTTATTACCTAAATAAAAACAAACCTCGAGTAACTTGAAGTGCGTCGCTGCTGTAAATGTCATCAGAAAAAAAACCGCCTAAGTACTTTATATTGCCTATTTTCAAGAAATTTTGCGCGCAGGTTCCGAAATCTCCTGCCTAGACACTCGTCCATACGCTTCACATCGCTTCCGCTTCGAAGTCTCGTCCTCAAGCAGCGTATCTTAAGCTCAAAACATAAACGCCAGATATAACATCTGACCTTTATTATTAAGTGATTCGGCAAGCTACACGTCCAAAGCGAAGTACAACCCCCCCCCCCCCCTCCATATTTTTTTAGCTAATCGCACCCTTTCTACTAGATGGATACACTCATGAATTATACATTAAGGTCATTCGACGGGGTGTAGTTCTCTCAGGGCGTCTCTTTAGTTCAAAGAAACGAAAGGAAGGAAAAGCCAATTTTGATTTGTGATGGTGATGGGCTTATTAACACCCGAGTCTGCGCTTGAGAGTTCCGTACCATAAGTTGTCGTCTATCAAACCAAAATGTATGCCACAATGAGCCAACGAATTTTTTTAAAGTGGCAGTTACGCGCAAAGGGCGACGCATTGTCATCGATAGAAGGTTTGGCGTAGCACTTTGAGTCTTTGAGCTTTTCGTTTGGGGCCTCTACTCTGGGATTCAGTCACAGAGATGTTTCCTCCGCAGTCGACGAAATGCTTACGGAGTCCCGCTGAATGCCGCGTGAAATGTGTATCTTATCATGCTCGTTTTTTGGTTAGTTTTTAAGTTAATAATCAGCATTCTTCCTCCTGTTATTGCTTTCATTTTAACATGTCATTTCACCTTCGACAGAACTTACACTACAGCGGTCCTAAAAGTTTATTTGTGATTATAACTTGGGATTCTCCACCCATTGCTTGGCCAATCCCCCGTAGTGTGTATCAACGACGAATTCGATGGGCAACACACAACAACGACGATAACGACGATGACTCCTAGAATGGTGTTAAAAGCATATGACAATGTTCTACATCTGCATCTACATCTACATCAAAGTGTACGCTGGGCGCGACATATTGGCATGACGCAACAGTCAAGGCAACTTCTAGAGGATAAAGGATAGTGCCCTGGCCCCTAGGAAACGTCTCTTGCTCGCTTGAAATTCTTAAGGGTGTTCTATTCCGCCTGCTGAGGCCAGGACCTAACTACGTTGAAGAGACATTTTCGTGACGTCCATTAATTGTCGCTTGTGTGATGTACCTGAAACAATTTAACAGTCTTTATAGGCTGTCGGGATGCTATTTTATTTTGGGACGCGCTTCGATGAACTGTTAACAAAGACCTTGATTTAAATTCTCATTCCGTGCAATGTCTGGTGCCAACTAGTTGTGACGATGTACCCTTTGACATGTTTCTACACATTGGAATGCATAGCCTGTGGGAAACACGCATGTTGCATTGAAATGCCAAATCCATAATTTCACCAGCAACTCATTTTATTCAAATTGTCGTACAACTGAACAATCTGTGCGAATTATTGCCAATTGTTGCACTTATACCGCAATATTTAGTTGAAAATTTATCAATGTACAAAGTAACAAAGCTTCTTAAAGCCACAAGGACGACATTTAGGACCAATCTATGTACTGCCCGTCATCAATTCCCACGCGTTCTGAACTGCCATGCGTGCAGATCCCGTAGACACTTAGCCCTAGAGTTCCATGTAGTAATTTTTGTACGAATCTCTATGTGATAAACCTCACGTAAGATAATACTTGACATCAGAAAAGTGACACACACACACACACACACACACACACACACACATGGTGTTCCTCACAAACACGTATTAGAGCAACGTCCACAAAGACAGGGCTTCACAAGCACGTCGTCTTAGTGGGTAAGTGACTCTCGAACTGATTTTCATCCGACCAAAATCAGGGTGTCTCTATGCAGAGAGCGTTGCGATTTGACCGCTAAGCAAACGCAACTGGAGTTTCTGGCCCGACATTGCCCCACACGAAGTTCTACTACTAGACCGCGATAAAGTGCAGAAGCCAAGTATAAGTTCGGAAACATCAAACTCACTTTGCAACAGAAAGGGTGCTTCAAATATTTACCCGTTCCTTGAAACTCGGGGCACCCGCATAAGCAAGTTAAACACAAGCACTTATGGGACCAACCCCCTGAGCAAGTGTACTGATTATGACGCAACCGAGACGGTGCGCGCTGGGACGCATGTCAAGTGCCGTCCAACGAGTGCTCATTTTATTACGTTCTCGTGAAAAGGCTTTCAGCACTGGGAGTTTGCGCGAAACCATCGGTCAATTCCTGCGAGGAAGCTCTTGTAACGAATGCTTGTCTGACACTCCTTTCCGTTAAGTAACCCTTGCTTCTGCTCAAGAAAGGAAGAAAATTAAATAAGAGAGCCCTTCATTGCCCAGTCCGAGAGTTTCCTGATGACGAAATGCGCTCATCAATAGTGGCAAAGAATATTGGTCTTTGAAGCTTTTTTCCTTTTTTTTTAGATTTTCATTTACGCGGTTGCACGATTCGTTTTTTGTATTCGTGTGGTGACGAGAGTGCTGTCCTAAGTGAATTATTTCTATCAAATTATCTTTTTATTCTCAGTTCGCTTCCGTCAAGCTTTACACACGGCACAGAATCTGTGGCTCGTTTCGTAAGGAAACGACAGAGTTCCTACCGACAGCGTGGCATAAGCGAGGCTCCTCCGCGATAAGTACACATAGTTACTGCCTTGGCGTGCACGTACTGTAGACGTACTGCAATTTCACTTCAACCGCTGATATAGCAACATGAGGACTACTGCAATGTTAACACGTAGTACTGCTGAAGAAAAGGAATGTTTCGAAACATGCTTACGTGGGCTGAAAACAAATAACAGTCGCAATCGGACATCCCCTAAAGAGACACGATTGATGTTGCTTAACGCCGGCCGAGACCGACATTCTTATCTCGTAAAACAAGTACTTACATGCAATTGTTTCACAGTGACAGACGTTATGTTAATATAAGGTTTCATCTTTATTACCACAAACGATAACCTAATCTTAAACCATTTTGCAGCGATAGCTGGTGATAGCTCTTTCCCGGCTCTAAAAACTGTAAGGATCGAGGGCGACCGAAATCAGCCTATATAAAGCTTTCTGCAGAGATTCGGTGGAAGACGTCATGAGATTGTCGCATATTAATCATATGGTCAACATAAAGTAACAGTTGTGTTACAAGAACACATTAACAATATGTTAAGGTGCGATTAGTGACGCCAGCTGTCGCTATGATCTTTGGATCGCAATAAAACTGCTGCTTTTTTTTTCTTTGGTTTTATTTTGCGCTAAGCAAATGTAAGTAAGGAATCAAAATATACATAACATGACGTTCCAACGCCTTGGCAACGTAACTAAAGCAGGAACAAGAATTGGCAGCCGCAACTTGAGCTGAGGGCTACGTAACGCGAATTCTTGTTAGGTAGTACAAAGGCACTCACGAACCGTGTAATTTTCTGAAGCGAAACGCACAGCGCAGGTTGTTAAGATGAAACGTTTATGTGAGATTGAATTGTTAGAGATGAGGATTATGTACAGTGTTAGAAGTTTACATTGTTATATTACGTACAATTATGCATTTCTACATCTATTCGACGTAATTACACAATATCCACCAATTCGCTGAATGCGGTTCCGACCGTGTCTTCACGGGTGACATCCCTGGTAGCTGCACTTGTGAATTAACATATTAGGGTGCAGCAAGTGCAATTTGCGTCATTCCTGACGTCAATGCGCACTTGTGGGAGAACGCATGTGCGCTGTGTATAGAATTTAGAACGGATGTGTCAAGCAATAAGTGATTATGAGGTCACTGTTTGAGACGCTGTGTTAGGACTACACTCGGTAAGATACAGGGCAGGTACAGGGCAGAAATAAAACAGTCTACATTCGACAAACATGCTTCGCAATGAATATCTAGACATTCGCCTGGTTCTAACCAAGATCCCCATGGCTGTGATATAGGTGCCATTGCGGAATAATATGAAGTACTTGCAGCATTCTAAAATATATTCTACCTCTTCATCTGCACTGCTACATTCTCAGTTATGATTTATCTAAGTGTTTATCTGAATCATTGCTCCGCCACTGTGCTCAATTATCTATAAAGTCGACCCACAAACATCACGTCATAACTGCCTTTACACACCTCTAGTAGAGCATCGGTTATTTAGAAGTGTGCAGTGGTGTTAGAGTCAAACACTAGTAGTGAGCACTGCTCTGCTAAACATTTGTTTAGTCGTTTCACAGGTCTTGCTAGGTATGCGAAAGGACCCATGGCTTCGAACCTGCTTAGCGCAGTCATTGACTCCGAGCTGCAGAGTCTGTGTGACCAGCGAATAATGCGATTAGCATTCTTGAGAAACGTCACACAGTTTGTGGTATCCTCTGTCAGTACCTAACTTCTTTCACCTTACCCATGCTGACCCCAGTTCGCTACTATAGCTTGGGCCACTATGTATGTAAAGGCTGCTGTCTTGCGAGCAGATTACATGGGCCACTCATTGGGCATGTGATATTGGTGTGCCCATTCTTGGCCTGTCCCCTGGAATGTATGTGGCGAGGTGACACAAGTGTTGTGGAACCTTAAGTATATTAAAGCGATATCACTCCATGGGCGTCACTGCGCGGCTGCCTAATAGATAACCACTGCATCATATAAAACATATACCGGGTGTTTCAGCGAACACTTTCAAAAATTCTTAAAGGTTGCCTGTGGCAGATAGCCCACTTCTGGTTAATGAGCTGGTCTACTCGAGGAGGCGGACATTACTTGCACAACCAATTGAAATGCACAATTGACTAATTAACAATAATTCACTAATAAGTTTTTAGCTAATTACCTGATGGCCCATATTGCAATTTACTAATTGTAGCCGCGGAGTTCGACAGGCGGATCCACTTGGAACGAATTCTCGGGACGACACCAGTTTCGAGATATTAATTCCCAAACTTTGCGGCGAAATGCATTGCCGTTCCAGTTACTTGCTTAACAGAACGTCGCTTTATGCATTGAAGCACAAAAGTAACTGGAACGCCAATGCATTTCTCCGCAAAGTTCGGGAATTGATATCTCAAAACTGGTGTCATCCCGAGAATTCGTTCCAAGTGGATCCGCCTGGCGAATTCCACGGCTACAATTAGTAAATTGCAATATGGGCCACCAGGTAATTAGTTCGAAACTTAATTAGTGCATTTTTGTTAATTATTCTATTATGCATTTCAATTTCTTGTGCAAGTAATGTCCGCCTTTTCGAGTAGACCAGCTCATTAACCAGAAGTGGGCTATCTGCCACAGGCA